>NW_022605362.1:0-26383 GCF_008692095.1 Etheostoma spectabile
TTTTTCAGGCTGTTAAAGCATATTCTTCTCTTTTTCAGCGCTACTCTAAAAGGATCCTGACGTTATTCCAGCTTCATTCCAAGTCTGGGGGAGACATCACCTATCCAGTGTGTCTCCTGGGTAATTTCAGAGCATTCTGATGTACTGTTTTAATATTAAGGCCTTAAACCAAGTCTATATTGACACTTTTTTCAGGCTGTTAAAGGCTATATACACTTTTTCAGGCTGTTAAGGCAATTCTTCTCTTTTTTTTCAGGCTACTCTAAAAAGGAATCCTGACGTTATTCCAGCTTCATTCCAAGTCTGGGGGAGACATCACCTATCCGTGTTTTCTCTCAGGTAATTCCAGAGCATTCTTATGTACGTTTTAATGTTAAGGCCTTAAAACCAAGTCTATATTGACACTTTTTCAGGCTTTTAAAGGCTATATTGACACTTTTTCAGGCTGTTAAGGCTATTCTTCTCTTTTTCAGGCTACTCTAAAAAGGAATCCTGACGTTATTCCAGCTTCATTCCCAGTCTGGGGGAACATCACCTATCCAGTGTTTCTCTCAGGTAATTTCAGAGCATTCTGATGTACGGTTTTAATATTAAGGCCTTAAAACCAAGTCTATATTGACACTTTTTCAGGCTGTTAAAGGCTATATGACACGTTTTCAGTGTTAAAGGCATATTCTTCTCTTTTTTTCAGGCTCTCAAAAGGAATCCTGACGTTATTCAGCTTCATTCCAAGTCTGGGGGAGACATCACCTATCCAGTGTTTCTCTCAGGTATTTTTTAAGAGCATTCTGATGTACGGTTTTAATTAAGGCCTTAAACCAGGCTTATTGACACTTTTTCAGGCTGTTAAGGCTATATTTACACTTTTTCAGGCTGTTAAAGGCATATTCTTCTCTTTTTCAGGCTACTACTCTAAAGGAATCCTGACGTTATTCCAGCTTCATTCCAAGTCTGGGGGAGACATCACCTATCCGTGTTTCTCTCGGTATTTCAGAGCATCTGATGTACGTTTTAATATTATGGCCTTTAACCAAGTCTATATTGACACTTTTTCAGGCTGTTAAAGGCTATATGACACTTTTTCATGCTGTTAAAGGCATATTCTTCTCTTTTTCAGGCTACTCTTGAAGGAATCCTGACGTTTTCCGATTCATCCAAGTCTGGGGAGACTCACCTATCCAGTGTTTCTCTCAGGTAATTTCAGAGCATTCTGATGTACGGTTTTAATATTAGGCCTTAAAACAAGTCTATATTGACACTTTTTCAGGCTGTTAAAGGCTATATTGACACTTTTTTCAGGCTGTTAAGGCATATTCTTCTCTTTTTCAGGCTACTCTAAAAAGGAATCCTGACGTTATTCCAGCTCCATTCCAAGTCTGGGGAGATAACACCTATCCAGTGTTTCTCTCAGGTATTTTCAGAGCATTTGATGTACGGTTTTGAATTTAAGGCCTTTAAACCAAGGCTATTTGACACTTTTTCAGGATGTTAAAGGCATATTCTTCTCTTTTCAGGCTACTCTAAAGGAATCCTGACGTTATTTCCAGCTTCATTCCAAGTCTGGGGAGACTCACCTATCCAGTGGTCTCTCAGGTAATTTCAGAGCATTCTGATGTACGGTTTTTATTAATAGGCCTTAAAACCAAACTATATTGACACTTTTTCAGGCTGTTAAAGGCATATTCCTTCTTCTCCTTTTCAGGCTACTCTAAAAAGGAATCCTGACGTTATTCCAGCTTCATTCCAAGTCTGGGGAGACATCACCTATCCATGTTTCTCTCTCAGGTAATTTTCAGAGCATTCTGATGTACGGTTTTAATATTAAGGCCTTAAAACCAAGGCTATATTGACACTTTTTCAGGCTGTTAAAGGCTATATTGACACTTTTCAGGCTGTTAAAGGCATATTCTTCTCTTTTTCAGGCTACTCTAAAAGGAATCCTGACGTTATTCCAGCTCCATTCCAAGTCTGGGGGAGACATCACCTATCCAGTGTTTCTCTCAGGTATTTCAGAGCATTCTGATGTACGGTTTTAATATTAGGCCTTAAACCAAGGCTATATTGACACTTTTCAAGGCTGTTAAGGCTATATTGACCTTTTTATGTCTGTTAAGGCATATTCTTCCTTTTTCAGGCTACTCTAAAAGGAATCCTGACGTTATTCCAGCTTCATTCCAAGTCCGGGGGAGACATAACCTATCCAGTGTTTCTCTCAGGTAATTTCAGAGCATTCTGATGTACGTTTTTAATATAAAGGCCTTAAACCAAGGCTATATTGACACTTTTTCAGGCTGTTAAAGGCTATATTGACACTTTTTCAGGCTGTTTTAGGCATATTCTTCTCTTTTTCAGGCTACTCTAAAAAGGATCCTGACGTTATTCCAGCTTCATTCAAGTCCTGGGAGACATCACCTATCCAGTTTGTCCTCTGGGTAATTTCAGAGCATTCTGATGTACGGTTTTAATATTAAGGCCTTAAAACCAAGGCTATATTGCACTTTTTCAGGCTGTTAAAGGCTATATTGACATATTTTCAGGCTGTTAAGGTATATTCTCTCCTTTTCAGGCTACTCTAAAAAGGAATCCTGACGTTATTCCAGCTTCATTCCAAGTCTGGGGGAGACATCACCTATCCGTGTTTCTCTCAGGTATTTCAAAGCATTCTGATTTACGGTTTTAAATATTAAGGCCTTTAACCAAGTCTATATGACACTTTTTCAGGCTTTTAAGGCTATATTGACACTTTTTCAGGCTGTTAAGGCATATTCTTCTCTTTTTCAGGCTACTCTTGAAAGGAATCCTGACGTTTTCCAGCTCCATTTCCAGTCTGGGGGAGACATCACCTATCCAGTGTTTCTATCAGGTTTTTTCAGAGCATTCTGATGTACGGTTTTAATATTAAGGCCTTAAACTAAGGCTATATTGACACTTTTTCAGGCTGTTCAAGGCTATATTGACACTTTTCAGGCTGTTTAAGGCATTTTCTTCTCTTTTTCAGGCTACTCTTAAAGGATCCTGACGTTATTCCAGCTTCATTCCAAGTCTGGGGGAGACATCACCTATCCAGTGTGTCTCCTGGGTAATTTCAGAGCATTCTGATGTACGGTTTAATATTAAGGCCTTAAACCAAGGCTATATTGACACTTTTTCAGGCTGTTAAAGGCTATAATGACACTTTTTCAGGCTGTTAAAGGCATATTCTTCTCTTTTTCAGGCTACTCTAAAGGAATCCTGACGTTATTCCAGCTTCATTCCAAGTCTGGGGGAGACATCACCTATCCAGTGTTTCTCTCAGGTAATTCCAGAGCATTCTTATGTACGGTTTTTAATGTTAAGGCCTTAAACCAAGTCTATATTGACACTTTTCAGGCTTTAAAGGCTATATTGACACTTTTTCAGGCTGTTAAAGGCATATTCTTCTCTTTTTCAGGCTACTCTAAAAAGGAATCGTGACGTTATTCCATCTTCATTCCAAGTCTGGGGGAGACATCACCTATCCAGTGTTTCTCTCAGGTAATTTGAGAGCATTCTGATTTACGGTTTTAATATTAAGGCCTTAAAACCAAGTCTATATTGACACTTTTTCAGGCTGTTAAAGGCTATATTGACACGTTTTCAGTTTGTTAAAGGCATATTCTTCTCTTTTTCAGGCTACTCTAAAAAGGAATCCTGACGTTATTCCAGATTCATTCCAAGTCTGGGGGAGACATCACCTATCCAGTGTTTCTCTCAGGTATTTTAAGAGCATTCTGATGTACGGTTTTAATATTAAGGCCTTAAAACCAAGGCTATATTGACACTTTTTCAGGCTGTTAAAGGCTATATTTACACTTTTTCAGGCTGTTAAAGGCATATTCTTCTCTTTTTCATGCTACTCTAAAAAGGAATCCTGACGTTATTCCAGCTTCATTCCAAGTCTGGGGGAGACATCACCTATCCGTTGTTTCTCTCAGGTAATTTCAAAGCATTCTGATGTACGTTTTATATTTAGGCCTTTAAACCAAGTCTATATTGACACTTTTTCAGGCTGTTAAAGGCTATATTGACACTTTTTTCATGCTGTTAAAGGCATATTCTTCTCTTTTTCAGGCTACTCTTGAAAGGAATCCTGACGTTATTCCAGATTCATTCCAATCTGGGGGAGACATCACCTATCCATGTTTCTCTCAGGTAATTTCAGAGCATTCTGATGTACGGTTTATATTAAGGCCTTAAAACCAAGGCTATTTGACACTTTTTCAGGCTGTTAAAGGCATATTGACACTTTTTCAGGCTGTTAAAGGCATATTCTTCTCTTTTTCAGGATACTCTAAAAGGAATCCTGACGTTATTCCAGCTCCATTCCAAGTGTGGGGAGATAACCCTATCCAGTGTTTCTCTCAGGTATTTTCAGAGCATTTTGATGTACGGTTTTAATATTAAGGCCTTTAAACCAAGGCTATATTGACACGTTTTCAGGATGTTAAAGCATATTCTTCTCTTTTCAGGCTACTCTAAAAAGGAATCCTGACGTTATTCCAGCTTCATTCCAGTCCGGGGGAGACATCACTATCCAGTGTGTCTCCCGGTAATTTCAGAGCATTCTGATGTACGGTTTTAATATTAGGCCTTAAACCAGACTATATTGACACTTTTTTCAGGGGTTAAAGGCATATTCTTCTCTTTTTTTCAGGCTTCTCTTCTCTAAAAGGAATCCTTACATTATTCCAGCTTCATTCCAAGTCTGGGGGAGACATCACCTATCCAGTGTTTCTCTCAGGTAATTTTAAAGCATTCTGATGTACGTTTTTAATATTAAGCCTTAAAACCAAGGCTATATTGACACTTTTTCAGGCTGTTAAAGGCTATTTGACACTTTTTCAGGCTGTTAAAGGCATATTCTTCTCTTTTTCAGGCTACTCTTGAAAGGAATCCTGACGTTATTCCAGCTTCCATTCCAAGTCTGGGGGAGACATCACCTATCCAGTGTTTCTATCAGGTAATTTCAGAGCATTCTGATGTACGGTTTTTAATATTAGGCCTTTAAACCAAGGCTATATTGACACTTTTTCAGGCTGTTAAAGGCTATATTGACACTTTTTCAGTCTGTTAAGGCATTTCTTCTCTTTTTCAGGCTACTCTAAAAGGATCCTGACGTTATTCCAGCTTCATTCCAAGTCCGGTGGGAGACATCACCTATCCAGTGTTTCTCTCAGTAATTTCAGAGCATTCTGATGTACGGTTTTAATATTAAGGCCTTAAAACTAGTCTATATTGATACTTTTTCAGGCTGTTAAAGGCTATATTGACACTTTTTTCAGGCTGTTAAGGCATATTCTTCTCTTTTTCAGGCTACTCTAAAAAGGAATCCTGACGTTATTCCAGCTTCATTCCAAGTCTGGGGAGACATCACCTATCCAGTGTTTTCTCTCAGGTAATTTCAAGCATTCTGATTTACGGTTTTAATATTAAGGCCTTAAACCAAGTCTATACTGACACTTTTTCAGTCTTTTAAAGGCTTATTGACACTTTTTCAGGCTGTTAAAGGCATATTCTTCTCTTTTTCAGGCTACTCTAAAAAGGAATCCTGACGTTATTCCAGCTTCCATTTCAAGTCTGGGGGAGACATCACCTATCCAGTGTTTCTCTCAGGTTTTTTCAGAGCATTCTGATGTACGGTTTTAATATTAAGGCCTTAAAACCAAGGCTATATTACACTTTTTCAGGCTTTTAAAGCCTATATTGACACTTTTTCAGGCTGTTAAAGGCATATTCTTCTCTTTTCATGCTACTCTAAAAAGGAATCCTGACGTTATTCCAGCTTCATTCCAAGTCTGGGGGAGACATCACCTATCCAGTGTGTCTCTCAGTGTAATTTCAGAGCATTCTGATGTACGGTTTTTAATATTAAGGCCTTAAAACCAAGGCTATATTGACACTTTTTCAGGCTGTTAAAGGCTATATTGACACTTTTTCAGGCTGTTAAGGCATATTCTTCTCTTTTTCAGGCTACTCTAAAAAGGAATCCTGACGTTTTCCAGCTTCATTCCAAGTCTGGGGGAGACATCACCTATCCAGTGTTCTCCCGGGTATTTCAGAGCATTCTGATGTACGGTTTTAATATTAAGGCCTTAAAACCAGGCTATATTGACACTTTTTCAGGCTGTTAAAGGCTATATTGACACTTTTTCAGGCTGTTAAAGGCATATTCTTCTCTTTTTCAGGCTACTCTAAAAGGAATCCTGACGTTATTCCAGCTTCATTCCAAGTCTGCGGGAGACATCACCTATCCAGTGTTTCTCCAGGTAATTTCAGAGCATTCTGATGTACGGTTTTAATATTAAGGCCTTAAAACCAAGTCTATATTACACTTTTTCAGGCTGTTAAAGGCTATATTGACATTTTTCAGGCTGTTAAAGGCATATTCTTCTCTTTTTCAGGCTACTCTAAAAGGAATCCTGACGTTATTCCAGCTTCCTTCCAAGTCTGGGGGAGACATCACCTATCCGGTGTTTCTCTCAGGTAATTTCAAAGCATTCTGATGTACGGGTTTAATATTAAGGCCTTTAAACAGTCTATACTGACACTTTTTCAGGCTGTTAAAGGCTATATTGACACTTTTTCAGGCTGTTAAGGCATATTCTTCTCTTTTTCAGGCTACTCTTGAAGGAATCCTGACGTTATTCCAGCTCCATTCCAAGTCGGGGGAGACATCACCTATCCAGTGTTTCTCTCAGGTTTTTTCAGAGCATTCTGATGTACGGTTTTAATATTAAGCCTTAAACCTAGGCTATATTGACACTTTTTCAGGCTGTTAAGGCTATATTGACACTTTTTCAGGCTGTTAAAGGCATTTTCTTCTCTTTTTCAGGCTACTCTAAAGGAATCCTGACGTTATTCCAGCTTCATTCCAAGTCTGGGGGAGACATCACCTATCCAGTGTTTCTATCAGGTATTTTCAGAGCATTCTGATGTACGTTTTATATTAAGGGCCTTTAAACCAAGCTAATTTGACACTTTTTCAGGCGTTAAAGGCTATATTGACACTTTTTCAGGCTGTTAAGGCATATTCTTCTCTTTTTTCAGGCTACTCTAAAAGGAATCCTGACGTTATTCCAGCTTCATTCCAAGTCTGGGGGAGACATCACCTATCCATGTTCTCCCGGTAATTTCAGAGCATTCTGATGTACGGTTTTAATATTAAGGCCTTAAACCAAGTCATATTGACACTTTTTTAGGCTGTTAAAGGCTATATTGACATATTTTCAGGCTGTTAAAGGATATTCTTCTCTTTTTCAGCTACTCTAAAAGGATCCTGACGTTATTCCAGCTTCATTCCAAGTCTGCGGGAGACATCACCTATCCAGTGTGTCTCTCAGGTATTTCAGAGCATTCTGATGTACGGTTTTAATATTAAGGCCTTAAAACCAAGTCTATATTGACACTTTTTTAGGCTGTTAAAGCATATTCTTCTCTTTTTCAGGCTACTCTAAAAAGAATCCTGACGTATTCCAGCTTCATTCCAAGTCTGGGGGAGACATCACCTATCCGGTTTTCTCTCAGGTATTTCAGAGCATTCTGATTTCGGTTTTAATATTAAGGCCTTTAAACCAAGTCTATATGACACTTTTTCAGGCTTTTAAAGGCTATATTGACACTTTTTCAGGCTGTTAAAGGCTATTTCTTCTCTTTTTCAGGCTACTCTTGAAAGGATCCTGACGTTATTCCAGCTTCATTCCAAGTCTGGGGGAGACATCACCTATCCAGTGTTTCTATCAGGTTTTTTTCAGAGCATTCTGATGTACGTTTTTAATATTAAGCCTTAAAACCAAGGCTATATGACACTTTTTCAGGCTTTCAAGGCTATATTGACACTTTTTCAGGCTGTTTAAAGGCATTTTCTTCTCTTTTTCAGGCTACTCTTAAAAAGAATCCTGACGTTATTCCAGCTCCATTCCAAGTCTGGGGGAGACATCACCTATCCAGTGTTTCTATCTCAGGTATTTTCAGAGCATTCTGATGTACGTTTTTAATATTAAGGCCTTAAACCAAGGCTATATTGACACTTTTTCAGGCAGTTAAAGGCTATATTGACACTTTTTCAGGTCTGTTAAAGGCATATTCTTCTCTTTTTCAGGCTACTCTAAAAAGGAATCCTGACGTTATTCCAGCTTCATTCCAGTCCGTGGGAGACATACCTATCCATTGTTTCTCTCAGGTAATTTCAGAGCATTCTGATGTACGGTTTTAATATTAAGGCCTTAAAACTAGTCTATATTGACACTTTTCAGGCTGTTAAAGGCTATATTGACACTTTTTCAGGCTGTTAAGGCGGCATTTCTTCTCTTTTTCAGGCTACTCTAAAAGGAATCCTGACGTTATTCCAGCTTCATTCCAAGCTGGGGGAGACATCACCTATCCGGTGTTTCTCTCTCAGGTAATTTCAGAGCATTCTGATTTAGGGTTTTAATATTAAGGCCTTAAACCACTATACTGACACTTTTTCAGGCTTTTAAAGGCTATATTGACACTTTTTTCAGGCTGTTAAAGGCATATTCTTCTCTTTTTCAGGCTACTCTTGAAGGAATCCTGACGTTATTCCATCTCCATTTCAAGTCTGGGGGAGACATCACCTATCCCTTGTTTCTATCAGGTTTTTTCAGAGCATTCTGATGTACGGTTTTAATATTAAGGCCTTAACCACGGCTATATTGACACTTTTTCAGGCTTTTAAAGCTATATTGACACTTTTTTCAGGCTGTTAAGGCATATTCTTCTCTTTTTCAGGCTACTCTAAAAAGGAATCCTGACGTTTTCCAGCTTCATTCCAAGTCTGGGGGAGACATCATCTATCCAGTGTGTCTCTCGGGTATTTCAGAGCATTCTGATGTACGGTTTTAATATTAAGGCCTTAAAACCAAGGCTATATTGACACTTTTTCAGGCTGTTAAAGCTATATTGACACTTTTTCAGGCTGTTAAAGGCATATTCTTCTCTTTTTCAGGCTACTCTAAAAGGAATCCTGACGTTATTCCAGCTTCATTCCAAGTCCTGGGAGACATCACCTATCCAGTGTGTCTCCCGGGTAATTTCAGAGCATTCTGATGTACGGTTTTAATATTAAGGCCTTAAACCAAGGCTATATTGACACTTTTTCAGGCTGTTAAAGGCTATATTGACACTTTTTCAGGCTGTTAAAGGCATATTCTTCTCTTTTTTCAGGCTACTCTAAAAAGGAATCCTGACGTTATTCCAGCTTCATTCCAGTCTGCGGGAGACATCACCTATCCGTGTGTCTCAGGTAATTTCAGAGCATTCTGATGTACGGTTTTAATATTAAGGCCTTAAAACCAAGTCTATATTGACACTTTTTTAGGCTGTTAAAGGCTATATTGACACTTTTTCAGGCTGTTAAAGGTATATTCTTCTCTTTTTCAGGCTACTCTAAAAAGGAATCCTGACGTTATTCCAGCTTCATTCCAAGTCTGGGGAGACATCACCTATCCGGTGTTTCTCTCAGGTAATTTCAAAGCATTCTGATGTTAGGTTTTAATATTAAGGCCTTAAACCAAGTCTATACTGACCTTTTTCAGCTTTTAAAGGCTATATTGACACTTTTTCAGGCTGTTAAAGGCATATTCTTCTCTTTTCAGGCTACTCTTGAAAGGAATCCTGACGTTATTCCAGCTCCATTTCAAGTCTGGGGGAGACATCACCTATCCAGTGTTTCTATCAGGTTTTTTCAGAGCATTCTGATGTACGGTTTAATATTAAGGCCTTAAACTAAGGCTATATTGACACTTTTTCAGGCTGTCAAAGCTATATTGACACTTTTTCAGGCTGTTTAAGGCATTTCTTCTCTTTTTCAGGCTACTCTTAAAGGAATCCTGACGTTATTCCAGCTTCATTCCAAGTCTGGGGAGACATCACCTATCCAGTGTTTCTATCAGGTTTTTCAGAGCATTCTGATGTACGGTTTTAATTAAGGCCTTAAACCAGGCTATATTGACACTTTTCAGGCGTTAAAGGCTATATTGACACTTTTCAGTCTGTTAAAGGCATATTCTTCTCTTTTTCAGGCTACTCTAAAAAGAATCCTGACGTTATTCCAGCTTCATTCCAAGTCCGCTGGGAGACATCACCTATCCAGTGTTTCTCTCAGGTAATTTCAGAGCATTCTGATGTACGGTTTTAATATTAAGGCCTTAAAACCAAGTCTATATTGACACTTTTTCAGGCTGTTAAAGGCTATATTGACATTTTTCAGGCTGTTAAAGGCATATTCTTCTCTTTTTCAGGCTACTCTAAAAAGGAATCCTGACGTTATTCCAGCTTCATTCCAAGTCTGGGGAGACATCACCTATCCGTGTTTTCTCTCAGGTAATTTCAGAGCATTCTGATGTACGGTTTTAATATTAAGGCCTTTAAAACCAGTCTATACTGACACTTTTTCAGGCTTTTAAGGCTATATTGACACTTTTTCAGGCTGTTAAAGGCAATTCTTCTCTTTTTTTCAGGCTACTCTAAAAGGAATCCTGACGTTATTCCAGCTCATTCCAAGTCTGGGGGAGACTCACCTATCCATGTTTCTCTCAGGTTTTTTCAGAGCATTCTGATGTACGGTTTTTAATATAAGGCCTTAAAACCAAGGCTATATTGACACTTTTTCGGCTTTTAAAGCTATATTGACACTTTTTCAGGCTGTTAAAGGCATATTCTTCTCTTTTTCAGCTACTCTAAAAGGAATCCTGACGTTATTCCAGCTTCCTATTCCAAGTCTGGGGAGACATCACCTATCCAGTGTGTCTCTCTGGTAATTTCAGAGCATTCTGATGTACGTTTTTAATATTACCTTAAAACCGGCTATTGACACTTTTTCAGGCTGTTAAAGCTATATTGCACTTTTTCAGGCTGTTAAAGGCATATTCTTCTCTTTTTCAGGCTACTCTAAAAGGAATCCTGACGTTATTCCAGCTTCATTCCAAGTCCTGGGGAGACATCACCTATCAGTTTGTCTCCCGGTAATTTCAGAGCATTCTGATGTACTTTTAATATTAAGGCCTTAAACCAAGGCTATATTGACACTTTTTCAGGCTGTTAAAGGCTATATTGACACTTTTTCAGCTGTTAAGGCATATTCTTCTCTTTTTCAGGCTACTCTAAAAAGGAATCCTGACGTTATTCCAGCTTCATTCCAGTCTGCGGAGACATCACCTATCCAGTGTGTCTCTCAGGTAATTTCAGAGCATTCTGATGTACGGTTTTAATATTAAGGCCTTAAAACCAGTCTTATTGACACTTTTTTAGGCTGTTAAAGGCTAATTGACATATTTTCAGGCTGTTAAGGCATATTCTTCTCTTTTTCAGGCTACTCTAAAGGAATCCTGACGTTATTCCAGCTTCATTCCAAGTCTGGGGAGACATCACCTATCCGGTGTTTCCTCAGGTAATTTCAAAGCATTCTGATTTAGGGTTTTAATATTAGGCCTTTAAACCAAGTCTATACGACACTTTTTCAGGCTTTAAAGGCTATATTGACACTTTTTCAGGCTGTTAAAGGCATATTCTTCTCTTTTTCAGGCTACTCTTGAAAGGAATCCTGACGTTATTCCAGCTTCCTTCCAAGTCTGGGGAGACATCACCTATCCAGTGTTTTCTCTCAGGTATTTTCAGAGCATTCTGATGTACGTTTTTAATATTAAGGCCTTAAACCAGGCTATATTGACACTTTTTCAGGCTGTTAAAGGCTATATACCTTTTTCAGGCTGTTAAAGGCATATTTCTTCTCTTTTTCAGGCTACTCTAAAAGGAATCCTGACGTTATTCCAGCTTCATTCCAAGTCTGGGGGAGACATCACTATCCAGTGTTTCTATCAGGTATTTTCAGAGCATTCTGATGTACGGTTTTTAATATTAAGGCCTTAAAACCAAGGCTATATTGACACTTTTTCAGGCAGTTAAAGGCTATATTGACACTTTTTCAGTCTGTTAAAGGCATATTCTTCTCTTTTTCAGGCTACTCTAAAAAGGAATCCTGACGTATTTCCAGCTTCATTCCAAGTCCGGGGAGACATCACCTATCCAGTGTTTCTCTCAGGTAATTTCAGAGCATTCTGATGTACGGTTTTAATATTAAGGCCTTAAAACCAGTCTATATGACACTTTTTCAGGCTGTTAAAGGCTATATTGACACTTTTTCAGGCTGTTAAAGCATATTCTTCTCTTTTCAGGCTACTCTAAAAGGAATCCTGACGTTATTCCAGCTTCATTCCAAGTCTGGGGGAGACATCACCTATCCGGTGTTTCTCTCAGGTAATTTCAAAGCATTCTGATGTAGGTTTTAATATTAAGGCCTTTAAACCAAGTCTATACTGACACTTTTTCAGGCTGTTAAAGGCTATATTGACACTTTTTCAGGCTGTTAAAGGCATATTCTTCTCTTTTTCAGGCTACTCTTGAAAGGAATCCTGACGTTATTCCAGCTTCATTCCAAGTCTGGGGAGACATCACCTATCCAGTGTTTCTTCAGGTTTTTCAGAGCATTCTGATGTACGGTTTTAATATTAAGGCCTTAAACCAAGGCTATATTGACACTTTTTCAGGCTTTAAAGCCTATATTGACACTTTTTCAGGCTGTTAAAGGCATATTCTTCTCTTTTTCAGGCTACTCTAAAAAGGAATCCTGACGTTATTCCAGCTTCATTCCAAGTCCGGGGGAGACATCACCTATCCAGTGTGTCTCTCGGTAATTTCAGAGCATTCTGATGTACGGTTTTAATATTAAGGCCTTAAACCAAGGCTATATTGACACTTTTTCAGGCTGTTAAGGCTATATTGACACTTTTTCAGGCTGTTAAGGCATATTCTTCTCTTTTTCAGGCTACTCTAAAAGGAATCCTGACGTTATTCCAGCTTCATTCCAAGTCTGGGGAGACATCACCTATCCAGTGTTTCTCACAGGTAATTTCAGAGCATTCTGATGTACGGTTTTAATATTAAGGCCTTAAAACCAAGTCTATATTGACACTTTTTTAGGCTGTTAAAGGCTATATTGACATTTTTCAGGCTGTTAAAGGCATATTCTTCTCTTTTTCAGGCTACTCTAAAAAGGAATCCTGACGTTATTCCAGCTTCATTCCAAGTCTGGGGGAGACATCACCTATCCAGTGTTTCTCTCAGGTAATTTCAAAGCATTCTGATGTACGGTTTTAATATTAAGGCCTTAAACCAAGTCTATATTGACACTTTTTCAGGCTGTTAAAGGCTATATTGACACTTTTTCAGGCTGTTAAAGGCATATTCTTCTCTTTTTCAGGCTACTCTTGAAAGGAATCCTGACGTTATTCCAGCTTCCATTCCAAGTCTGGGGGAGACATCACCTATCCAGTGTTTCTATCAGGTTTTTCAGAGCATTCTGATGTACGGTTTTAATATTAAGGCCTTAAACCAAGGCTATATTGACACTTTTTCAGGCTGTTAAAGGCTATATTGACACTTTTTCAGGCTGTTTAAGGCATATTCTTCTCTTTTTCAGGCTACTCTTAAAAGGAATCCTGACGTTATTCCAGCTTCATTCCAAGTCTGGGGGAGACATCACCTATCCAGTGTTTCTCCAGGTAATTTCAGAGCATTCTGATGTACGGTTTTATATTAGCCCTTAAACCAAGGCTATATTGACACTTTTTCAGGCTGTTAAAGGCTATAATGACACTTTTTCAGGCTGTTAAAGGCATATTCTTCTCTTTTTCAGGCTACTCTAAAAAGGAATCCTGACGTTATTCCAGCTTCATTCCAAGTCTGGGGAGACATCACCTATCCAGTTTCTCTCAGGTAATTTCAGAGCATTCTGATGTACGGTTTTATATTAAGGCCTTAAAACCAAGTCTATATTGACACTTTTTCAGGCTTTTAAAGGCTATATTGACACTTTTTCAGGCTGTTAAAGGCATATTCTTCTCTTTTCAGGCTACTCTAAAAAGGAATCCTGACGTTATTCCAGCTCCATTCCAAGTCTGGGGGAGACATCACCTATCCAGTGTTTCTCTCAGGTATTTTCAGAGCATTCTGATGTACGGTTTTAAAATTAAGCCTTAAAACCAAGGCTATATTGACACTTTTTCAGGCTTTTAAAGGCTATATTGACACTTTTTCAGGCTGTTAAAGGCATATTCTTCTCTTTTTCAGGCTACTCTAAAAAGGAATCCTGACGTTATTCCAGCTTCATTCCAAGTCTGGGGAGACATCACCTATCCAGTGTTTCTCTCAGGTAATTTCAGAGCATTCTGATGTACGGTTTTAATATTAAGGCCTTAAAACCAAGTCTATATTGACACTTTTTCAGGCTGTTAAAGGCTATATTGACACTTTTTCAGGCTGTTAAAGGCATATTTTCTCTTTTTCAGGCTACTCTAAAAGGAATCCTGACGTTATTCCAGCTTCATTCCAAGTCTGGGGAGACATCACCTATCCAGTGTTTCTCTCAGGTAATTTCAGAGCATTCTGATGTACGGTTTTAATATTAAGGCCTTAAACCAAGGTAATTTGACACTTTTTCAGGCTGTTAAGGCTATATTGACACTTTTTCAGGCTGTTAAAGGCATATTCTTCTCTTTTTCAGGCTACTCTAAAAAGGAATCCTGACGTTATTCCAGCTCCATTCCAAGTCTGGGGGAGATATCACCTATCCAGTTTTCTCTCAGGTATTTTCAGAGCATTTGATGTACGGTTTTAATATTAAGGCCTTTAAACCAAGGCTATATTGACACTTTTTCAGGCTGTTAAAGGCATATTCTTCTCTTTTTCAGGCTACTCTAAAAAGGAATCCTGACGTTATTCCAGCTTCATTCCAAGTCTGGGGAGACATCACCTATCCAGTGTTCTCTCAGGTAATTTCAGAGCATTCTGATGTACGGTTTTAATATTAAGGCCTTAAAACCAAGGCTATATTGACACTTTTTCAGGCTGTTAAAGGCTATATTGACACTTTTTCAGCTGTTAAAGGCATATTCTTCTCTTTTTCAGGCTACTCTAAAAAGGAATCCTGACGTTATTCCAGCTTCATTCCAAGTCCGGGGGAGACATCATCTATCCAGTGTGTCTCCCGGGTAATTTCAGAGCATTCTGATGTACGGTTTTAATATTAAGGCCTTAAAACCAAGACTATATTGACACTTTTTCAGGCTGTTAAAGGCATATTCTTCTCTTTTTCAGGCTTCTCTAAAAAGGAATCCTGACGTTATTCCAGCTTCATTCCAAGTCTGGGGGAGACATCACCTATCCAGTGTTTCTCTCAGGTAATTTTTAAAGCATTCTGATGTACGGTTTTAATATTAAGGCCTTAAAACCAAGGCTATATTGACACTTTTTCAGGCTGTTAAAGGCATATTCTTCTCTTTTTCAGGCTAATCTAAAAATGAATCCTGACGTTATTCCAAGTCTGGGGGAGACATCACCTATCCAGTGTTTCTATCAGGTATTTTCAGAGCATTCTGATGTACGGTTTTAATATTAAGGCCTTTAAACCAAGGCTATATTGACACTTTTTCAGGCTGTTAAAGGCTATATTGACACTTTTTCAGGCTGTTAAAGGCATATTCTTCTCTTTTTCAGGCTACTCTAAAAAGGAATCCTGACGTTATTCCAGCTTCATTCCAAGTCCGGGGGAGACATCACCTATCCAGTGTGTCTCCCGGGTTATATCAGAGCATTCTGATGTACGGTTTTAATATTAAGGCCTTAAAACCAAGACTATATTGACACTTTTTCAGGGTGTTAAAGGCATATTCTTCTCTTTTTCAGGCTACTCTAAAAGGAATCCTGACGTTATTCCAGCTTCATTCCAAGTCTGGGGGAGACATCACCTATCCAGTGTTCTCTCAGGTAATTTTTAAGCATTCTGATGTACGGTTTTATATTAAGGCCTTAAAACCAAGGCTATATTGACACTTTTTCAGGCTGTTAAAGGCATATTCTTCTCTTTTTCAGGCTACTCTAAAAAGGAATCCTGACGTTATTCCAGCTTCATTCCAAGTCTGGGGAGACATCACCTATCCAGTGTTGTCTCTCAGGTAATTTCAGAGCATTCTGATGTACGGTTTTAATATTAAGGCCTTAAAACCAAGGCTATATTGACACTTTTTCAGGCTGTTAAAGGCTATATTGACACTTTTTCAGGCTGTTAAAGGCATATTCTTCTCTTTTTCAGGCTACTCTAAAAAGGAATCCTGACGTTATTCCAGCTTCATTCCAAGTCTGGGGGAGACATCACCTATCCAGTGTTTCTCTCAGGTAATTTCAGAGCATTCTGATGTACGGTTTTAATATTAAGGCCTTTAAACAAGGCTATATTGACATTTTTTCAGGCTGTTAAAGGCTATATTGACACTTTTTCAGGTAGTTAAAGGCATATTCTTCTCTTATTCAGGCTACTCTAAAAAGGAATCCTGACGTTATTCCAGCTTCATTCCAAGTCTGGGGGAGACATCACCTATCCAGTGTTTCTCTCAGGTAATTTTTAAAGCATTCTGATGTACGGTTTTAATATTAAGGCCTTAAAACCAAGGCTATATTGACACTTTTTCAGGCTGTTAAAGGCATATTCTTCTCTTTTTCAGGCTAATCTAAAAATGAATCCTGACGTTATTCCAAGTCTGGGGGAGACATCACCTATTCAGTGTTTCTCTCAGGTATTTTAAGAGCATTCTGATGTACGGTTTTCATATTAAGGCCTTAAAACCAAGGCTATATTGACACTTTTTCAGGCTGTTAAAGGCTATATTGACACTTTTTCAGGCTGTTAAAGGCATATTCTTCTCTTTTTCAGGCTACTCTTGAAAGGAATCCTGACGTTATTCCAGCTCCATTCCAAGTCTGGGGGAGACATCACCTATCCAGTGTTTCTATCAGGTATTTTCAGAGCATTCTGATGTACGGTTTTAATATTAAGGCCTTAAAACCAAGGCTATATTGACACTTTTTCAGGCTGTCAAAGGCTATATTGACACTTTTTCAGGCTGTTAAAGGCATATTCTTCTCTTTTTCAGGCTACTCTAAAAAGGAATCCTGACATTATTCCAGCTTCATTCCAAGTCCGGGGGAGACATCACCTATCCAGTGTGTCTCCCGGGTAATTTCAGAGCATTCTGATGTACGGTTTTAATATTAGCCTTAAAACCAAGGCTATATTGACACTTTTTCAGGCTGTTAAAGGCTATATTGAGACTTTTTCAGGCTGTTAAAGGCATATTCTTCTCTTTTTCAGGCTACTCTAAAAAGGAATCCTGACGTTATTCCAGCTTCATTCCAAGTCTGGGGGAGACATCACCTATCCAGTGTGTCTCTCAGGTAATTTCAGAGCATTCTGATGTACGGTTTTAATATTAAGGCCTTTAAACCAAGGCTATATTGACACTTTTTCAGGCTGTTAAGGCTATATTGACACTTTTTCAGGCTGTTAAAGGCATATTCTTCTCTTTTTCAGGCTACTCTAAAAAGGAATCCTGACGTTATTCCAGCTTCATTCCAAGTCTGGGGGAGACATCACCTATCCAGTGTTTCTCTCAGGTATTTTTAGAGCATTCTGATGTACGGTTTTAATATTAAGGCCTTAAAACCAAGGCTATATTGACACTTTTTCAGGCTGTTAAAGGCATATTCTTCTCTTTTTCAGGCTACTCTAAAAGGAATCCTGACGTTATTCCAAGTCTGGGGGAGACATCACCTATCCAGTGTTTCTCTCAGGTATTTCAGAGAGCATTCTGATGTACGGTTTTATATTAAGGCCTTAAAACCAAGCTATATTGACACTTTTTCAGGCTGTTAAAGGCTATATTGACACTTTTTCAGGCTGTTAAAGGCATATTCTTCTCTTTTTCAGGCTACTCTTGAAAGGAATCCTGACGTTATTCCAGCTCCATTCCAAGTCTGGGGAGACATCACCTATCCAGTGTTTCTATCAGGTATTTTCAGAGCATTCTGATGTACGGTTTTAATATTAAGGCCTTAAAACCAAGGCTATTTGACACTTTTCAGGCTGTCAAAGGCTATATTGACACTTTTTCAGGCTGTTAAAGGCATATTCTTCTCTTTTCAGGCTACTCTAAAAAGGAATCCTGACGTTATTCCAGCTTCATTCCAAGTCTGGGGGAGACATCACCTATCCAGTGTGTCTCAGGTAATTTCAGAGCATTCTGATGTACGGTTTTAATATTAGGCCTTAAAACCAAGGCTATATTGACACTTTTTCAGGCTGTTAAAGGCTATATTGACACTTTTTCAGGCTGTTAAAGGCATATTCTTCTCTTTTTCAGGCTACTCTAAAAAGAATCCTGACGTTATTCCAGCTTCATTCCAAGTCTGGGGGAGACATCACCTATCCAGTGTGTCTCTCAGGTAATTTCAGAGCATTCTGATGTACGGTTTTAATATTAAGGCCTTAAACCAAGGCTATATTGACACTTTTTTCAGGCTGTTAAAGGCTATATTGACACTTTTTCAGGCTGTTAAAGGCATATTCTTCTCTTTTTCAGGCTACTCTAAAAGGAATCCTGACGTTATTCCAGCTTCATTCCAAGTCGGGGGAGACATCACCTATCCAGTGTTTCTCTCAGGTAATTTAAGAGCATTCTGATGTACGGTTTTAATATTAAGGCCTTAAAACCAAGGCTATATTGACACTTTTTCAGGCTGTTAAAGGCATATTCTTCTCTTTTTCAGGCTACTCTAAAAAGGAATCCTGACGTTATTCCAAGTCTGGGGGAGACATCACCTATCCAGTGTTTCTCTCAGGTATTTTCAGAGCATTCTGATGTACGGTTTTAATATTAAGGCCTTAAAACCAAGGCTATATTGACACTTTTTCAGGCTGTTAAAGGCTATATTGACACTTTTTCAGGCTGTTAAAGGCATATTCTTCTCTTTTCAGGCTACTCTAAAAAGGAATCCTGACGTTATTCCAGCTTCATTCCAAGTCTGGGGGAGACATCACCTATCCAGTGTTCTATCAGGTATTTTCAGAGCATTCTGATGTACGGTTTTAATATTAAGGCCTTAAAACCAAGCTATATTGACACTTTTTCAGGCTGTTAAAGGCTATATTGACACTTTTTCAGGCTGTTAAAGGCATATTCTTCTCTTTTTCAGGCTACTCTAAAAGGAATCCTGACGTTATTCCAGCTTCATTCCAAGTCTGGGGAGACATCACCTATCCAGTGTGTTCTCTCAGGTAATTTCAGAGCATTCTGATGTACGGTTTTAATATTAAGGCCTTAAAACCAAGGCTATATTGACACTTTTTCAGGCTGTTAAAGGCTATATTGACACTTTTTCAGGCTGTTAAAGGCATATTCTTCTCTTTTCAGGCTACTCTAAAAAGGAATCCTGACGTTATTCCAGCTTCATTCCAAGTCTGGGGGACATCACCTATCCAGTGTTTCTCTCAGGTAATTTCAGAGCATTCTGATGTACGGTTTTAATATTAAGGCCTTTAAACCAAGGCTATATTGACACTTTTTCAGGCTGTTAAAGGCTATATTGACACTTTTTCAGGCTGTTAAAGGCATATTCTTCTCTTTTTCAGGCTACTCTAAAAAGAATCCTGACGTTATTCCAGCTTCATTCCAAGTCTGGGGGAGACATCACCTATCCAGTGTGTCTCTCAGGTAATTTCAAGCATTCTGATGTACGGTTTTATATTAAGGCCTTAAAACCAAGTCTATATTGACACTTTTTCAGGCTGTTAAAGGCTATATTGACACTTTTTCAGGCTGTTAAAGGCATATTCTTCTCTTTTTCAGGCTACTCTAAAAGGAATCCTGACGTTATTCCAGCTTCATTCCAAGTCTGGGGGAGACATCACCTATCCAGTGTTTCTCTCAGGTAATTTTCAGAGCATTCTGATGTACGGTTTTAATATTAAGGCCTTAAAACCAAGGCTATATTGACACTTTTTCAGGCTGTTAAAGGCATATTCTTCTCTTTTTCAGGCTACTCTAAAAAGGAATCCTGACGTTATTCCAGCTTCATTCCAAGTCTGGGGGAGACATCACCTATCCAGTGTGTCTCTCAGGTAATTTCAGAGCATTCTGATGTACGGTTTTAATATTAAGGCCTTAAACCAAGGCTATATTGACACTTTTTCAGGCTGTTAAAGGCTATATTGACACTTTTTCAGGCTGTTAAAGGCATATTCTTCTCTTTTTCAGGCTACTCTAAAAAGGAATCCTGACGTTATTCCAGCTTCATTCCAAGTCTGGGGGAGACACCTATCCAGTGTTTCTCTCAGGTATTTTCAGAGCATTCTGATGTACGGTTTTAATATTAAGGCCTTAAACCAAGGCTATATTGACACTTTTTCAGGCTGTTAAAGGCATATTCTTCTCTTTTTCAGGCTACTCTAAAAAGGAATCCTGACGTTATTCCAAGTCTGGGGGAGACATCACCTATCCAGTGTTTCTCTCTCAGGTATTTTCAGAGCATTCTGATGTACGGTTTTAATATTAAGGCCTTTAAACCAAGGCTATATTGACACTTTTTCAGGCTGTTAAAGGCTATATTGACACTTTTTCAGGCTGTTAAAGGCATATCTTCTCTTTTTCAGGCTACTCTAAAAAGGAATCCTGACGTTATTCCAGCTTCATTCCAAGTCTGGGGAGACATCACCTATCCAGTGTTTCTCTCAGGTAATTTCAAAGCATTCTGATGTACGGTTTTAATATTAAGGCCTTAAAACCAAGGCTATATTGACACTTTTCAGGCTGTTAAAGGCATATTCTTCTCTTTTCAGGCTACTCTAAAAATGAATCCTGACGTTATTCCAAGTCTGGGGAGACATCACCTATCAGTGTTTCTCTCAGGTATTTAGAGCATTCTGATGTACGGTTTTCATATTAAGGCCTTAAAACCAAGGCTATATTGACACTTTTTCAGGCTGTTAAAGGCTATATTGACACTTTTTCAGGCTGTTAAAGGCATATTCTTCTCTTTTTCAGGCTACTCTAAAAAGAATCCTGACGTTATTCCAGCTTCATTCCAAGTCTGGGGGAGACATCACCTATCCAGTGTTTCTCTCAGGTATTTCAGAGCATTCTGATGTACGGTTTTAATATTAAGGCCTTAAAACCAAGGCTATATTGACACTTTTTCAGGCTGTTAAAGGCTATATTGACACTTTTTCAGGCTGTTAAAGGCATATTCTTCTCTTTTTCAGGCTACTCTAAAAAGGAATCCTGACGTTATTCCAGCTTCATTCCAAGTCTGGGGGAGACATCACCTATCCAGTGTGTCTCTCAGGTAATTTCAGAGCATTCTGATGTACGGTTTAATATTAGGCCTTAAAACCAAGGCTATATTGACACTTTTTCAGGCTGTTAAAGGCTATATTGACACTTTTCAGGCTGTTAAAGGCATATTCTTCTCTTTTTCAGGCTACTCTAAAAAGGAATCCTGACGTTATTCCAGCTTCATTCCAAGTCTGGGGGAGACATCACCTATCCAGTGTTTCTCTCAGGTAATTTCAGAGCATTCTGATGTACGGTTTTAATATTAAGGCCTTTAAACCAAGGCTATATTGACACTTTTTCAGGCTGTTAAGGCTATATTGACACTTTTTCAGGCTGTTAAAGGCATATTCTCTCTTATTCAGGCTACTCTAAAAAGGAATCCTGACGTTATTCCAGCTTCATTCCAAGTCTGGGGGAGACATCACCTATCCAGTGTTTCTCTCAGGTAATTTTAGAGCATTCTGATGTACGGTTTTAATATTAAGGCCTTAAAACCAAGGCTATATTGACACTTTTTCAGGCTGTTAAAGGCATATTCTTCTCTTTTTTCAGGCTACTCTAAAAAGGAATCCTGACGTTATTCCAAGTCTGGGGGAGACATCACCTATCAGTGTTTCTCTCAGGTATTTTCAGAGCATTCTGATGTACGGTTTTAATATTAAGGCCTTAAACCAAGGCTATATGACACTTTTTCAGGCTGTTAAAGGCTATATTGACACTTTTTTCAGGCTGTTAAAGGCATATTCTTCTCTTTTTCAGGCTACTCTTGAAAGGAATCCTGATGTTATTCCAGCTTCATTCCAAGTCTGGGGGAGACATCACCTATCCAGTGTTTTCTATCAGGTATTTTCAGAGCATTCTGATGTACGGTTTTAATATTAAGGCCTTAAAACCAAGGCTATATTGACACTTTTTCAGGCTGTTAAAGGCTATATTGACACTTTTTCAGGCTGTTAAAGGCATATTCTCTCTTTTTCAGGCTACTCTAAAAGGAATCCTGACGTTATTCCAGCTTCATTCCAAGTCTGGGGGAGACATCACCTATCCAGTGTGTCTCCCGGGTAATTTCAGAGCATTCTGATGTACGGTTTTAATATTAGGCCTTAAACCAAGTCTATATTGACACTTTTTCAGGCTGTTAAAGGCTATATTGACACTTTTCAGGCTGTTAAGGCATATTCTTCTCTTTTTCAGGCTACTCTAAAAGGAATCCTGACGTTATTCCAGCTTCATTCCAAGTCTGGGGAGACATCACCTATCCAGTGTGTCTCTCAGGTAATTTCAGAGCATTCTGATGTACGGTTTTAATATTAAGGCCTTTAAACCAAGGCTATATTGACATTTTTTCAGGCTGTTAAAGGCTATATTGACACTTTTTCAGGTGTTAAAGGCATATTCTTCTCTTTTTCAGGCTACTCTAAAAGGAATCCTGACGTTATTCCAGCTTCATTCCAAGTCTGGGGAGACATCACCTATCCAGTGTGTCTCTCAGGTAATTTCAGAGCATTCTGATGTACGGTTTTAATATTAAGGCCTTAAAACCAAGGCTATATTGACACTTTTTCAGGCTGTTAAAGGCTATATTGACACTTTTTCAGGCTGTTAAAGGCATATTCTTCTCTTTTTCAGGCTACTCTAAAAAGGAATCCTGACGTTATTCCAGCTTCATTCCAAGTCTGGGGGAGACATCACCTATCCAGTGTTTCTCTCAGGTAATTTCAAAGCATTCTGATGTACGGTTTTAATATTAAGGCCTTAAAACCAAGGCTATATTGACACTTTTTCAGGCTGTTAAAGGCATATTCTTCTCTTTTTCAGGCTACTCTAAAAAGGAATCCTGACGTTATTCCAGCTTCATTCCAAGTCTGGGGGAGACATCACCTATCCAGTGTGTCTCTCAGGTAATTTCAGAGCATTCTGATGTACGGTTTTAATATTAAGGCCTTTAAACCAAGGCTATATTGACATTTTTTCAGGCTGTTAAAGGCTATATTGACACTTTTTCAGGCTGTTAAAGGCATATTCTTCTCTTTTTCAGGATACTCTAAAAAGGAATCCTGACGTTATTCCAGCTCCATTCCAAGTGTGGGGGAGATAACACCTATCCAGTGTTTCTCTCAGGTATTTTCAGAGCATTTTGATGTACGGTTTTAATATTAAGGCCTTTAAACCAAGTCTATATTGACACTTTTTCAGGCTGTTAAAGGCATATTCTTCTCTTTTCCAGGCTAATCTAAAAATGAATCCTGACGTTATTCCAAGTCTGGGGGAGACATCACCTATTCAGTGTTTCTCTCAGGTATTTTAGGAGCATTCTGATGTACGGTTTTAATATTAAGGCCTTTAAACCAAGTCTATATTGACACTTTTTCAGGCTTTTAAAGGCTATATTGACACTTTTTCAGGCTGTTAAAGGCATATTCTTCTCTTTTTCAGGCTACTCTTGAAAGGAATCCTGACGTTATTCCAGCTTCATTCCAAGTCCGGGGGAGACATCATCTATCCAGTGTGTCTCTCAGGTAATTTCAGAGCATTCTGATGTACGGTTTTAATATTAAGGCCTTAAAACCAAGAATATATTGACACTTTTTCAGGGTGTTAAAGGCATATTCTTCTCTTTTTCAGGCTTCTCTAAAAATGAATCCTTACATTATTCCAGCTTCATTCCAAGTGTGGGGGAGACATCACCTATCCAGTTTGTCTCTCAGGTAATTTCAGATCATTCGGATGTACGGTTTTAATATTAAGGCCTTAAAACCAATTCTATATTGACACTCTTTCAGGCTGTTAAAGGCTATATTGACACTTTTTCATGCTGTTAAAGGCATATTCTTCTCTTTTTCAGGCTACTCTAAAAAGGAATCCTGACGTTATTCCAGCTTCATTCCAAGTCTGGGCGGGACATCACCTATCCAGTGTGTCTCTCAGGTAATTTCAGAGCATTCTGATGTACGGTTTTAATATTAAGGCCTTTAAACCAAGGCTATATTGACATTTTTTCAGGTTGTTAAAGGCTATATTGACACTTTTTCAGGTAGTTAAAGGCATATTCTTCTCTTATTCAGGCTACTCTAAAAAGGAATCCTGACGTTATTCCAGCTTCATTCCAAGTCTGGGGGAGACATCACCTATCCAGTGTGTCTCTCAGGTAATTTTTAAGCATTCTGATGTACGGTTTTAATATTAAGGCCTTAAAACCAAGGCTATATTGACACTTTTTCAGGCTGTTAAGGCTATATTGACACTTTTTCAGGCTGTTAAAGGCATATTCTTCTCTTTTTTCAGGCTACTCTAAAAGGAATCCTGACGTTATTCCAGCTTCATTCCAAGCCGGGGAGATCATCCTATCCAGTGTTTCTCCCAGGTAATTTCAGAGCATTCTGATGTACGGTTTTAATATTAAGCCTTAAACCAAGCTATATTGACACTTTTCAGGCTGTTAAAGGCATATTCTTCTCTTTTTCAGGCTTCTCTAAAAAGGAATCCTGACGTTATTCCAGCTTCATTCCAAGTCTGGGGGAGACATCACCTATCCAGTGTTTCTCTCAGGTAATTTTTAAGCATTCTGATGTACGGTTTTAATATTAAGGCCTTAAAACCAGGCTATATTGACACTTTTTCAAGCTGTTAAGGCAATTCTTCTCTTTTTCAGGCTACTCTAAAAAGATCCTGACGTTATTCCAAGTCTGGGGGAGACATCACCTATCCAGTGTTTCTATCAGGTAATTTCAGAGCATTCTGATGTACGGTTTTTAATATTAAGGCCTTAAAACCAAGGCTATATTGACACTTTTTCAGGCTGTCAAAGGCTATATTGACACTTTTTCAGGCTGTTAAAGGCATATTCTTCTCTTTTTCAGGCTACTCTAAAAAGGAATCCTGACGTTATTCCAGCTTCATTCCAAGTCTGGGGAGACATCACCTATCCAGTGTGTCTCTCAGGTAATTTCAGAGCATTCTGATGTACGGTTTTAATATTACCTTAAAACCAAGGCTATATTGACACTTTTTCAGGCTGTTAAAGGCTATATTGAGACTTTTTCAGGCTGTTAAAGGCATATTCTTCTCTTTTTCAGCTACTCTAAAAAGGAATCCTGACGTTATTCCAGCTTCATTCCAAGTCTGGGGAGACATCACCTATCCAGTGTGTCTCTCAGGTAATTTCAGAGCATTCTGATGTACGGTTTAATATTAAGGCCTTAAACCAAGGCTATATTGACACTTTTTCAGGCTGTTAAAGGCTATATTGACACTTTTTCAGGCTGTTAAAGGCATATTCTTCTCTTTTCAGGCTACTCTAAAAAGGAATCCTGACGTTATTCCAGCTTCATTCCAAGTCCGGTGGAGACATCACCTATCCAGTGTGTCTCCCGGGTTATTTCAGAGCATTCTGATGTACGGTTTTAATATTAAGGCCTTAAAACCAAGCTATATTGACACTTTTTCAGGCTGTTAAAGGCATATTCTTCTCTTTTTCAGGCTACTCTAAAAAGGAATCCTGACGTTATTCCAGCTTCATTCCAAGTGTGGGGAGACATCACCTATCCAGTGTTTCTCTCAGGTAATTTCAGAGCATTCTGATGTACGGTTTTAATATTAGGCCTTAAAACCAAGGCTATATGACACTTTTTCAGGCTGTTAAAGGCATATTCTTCTCTTTTTCAGGCTACTCTAAAAAGAATCCTGACGTTATTCCAGCTTCATTCCAAGTCCGGGGAGACATCACCTATCCAGTTTGTCTCCTCGGGTAATTTCAGAGCATTCTGATGTACGGTTTTAATATTAAGCCTTAAAACCAAGGCTATATTGACACTTTTTCAGGCTGTTAAAGGCTATATTGACACTTTTTCAGGCTGTTAAGGCATATTCTTCTCTTTTTCAGGCTACTCTAAAAAGGAATCCTGACGTTATTCCAGCTTCATTCCAAGTCTGGGGGAGACATCACCTATCCAGTGTTTCTCTCAGGTAATTTTTAAAGCATTCTGATGTACGGTTTTAATATTAAGGCCTTAAAACCAAGGCTATATTGACACTTTTTCAGGCTGTTAAGGCATATTCTTCTCTTTTTCAGGCTACTCTAAATGAATCCTGACGTTATTCCAATCTGGGGGAGACATCACCTATTC
>NW_022605363.1:0-23523 GCF_008692095.1 Etheostoma spectabile
GGGAGACATCACCTATCCAGTGTTTCTATCAGTTTTTTCAGAGCATTCTGATGTACGGTTTTAAATATTAAGGCCTTAAAACTAAGGCTATATTGACACTTTTTCAGGCTGTCAAAGGCTATATTGATGACACTTTTCAGGCTGTTTAAGGCATTTTCCTTCTCTTTTTCAGGCTACTCTTAAAGGATTCCTGACGTTTCCGCTTCATTCCAAGTCTGGGGGAGACATCACCTATCCAGTGTGGTTCTCCTGGGTAATTTCAGAAGCATTCTGATGTACGGTTTTAATATTAAGGCCTTAAAACCAAGGCTATATTGACACTTTTTCAGGCTGTTAAAGGCTATAATGACACTTTTTCAGGCTGTTAAAGGCATATTCTTCTCTTTTTCAGGCTACTCTAAAAAGGAATCCTGACGTTATTCCAGCTTCATTCCAAGTCTGGGGAGACATACCTATCCAGTGTTTCTCTCAGGTATTCCAGAGCATTCTTATGTACGTTTTAATGTTAAGGCCTTAAACCAGTCTATATGACACTTTTCAGGCTTTTAAAGGCTATATTGACAACTTTTCAGGCTGTTTAAAGGCATATTCTTCTCTTTTTTCAGGCTACTCTAAAAGGAATCGTGACGTTATTCCATCTTCTTCCAATCTGGGGAGACATCACCTATCCAGTGTTTCTCTCAGGTAATGAGAGCATTCTGATGTACGTTTTATATTAAGGCCTTAAACCAAGTCTATATTGACACTTTTTCAGGCTGTTAAAGCTATATTGACACGTTTTCAGTTTGTTAAAGCATATTCTTCTCTTTTTCAGGCTACTCTAAAAAGGATCCTACGTTATTCCGATTCATTCCAAGTCTGGGGGAACATCACCTATCCAGTGTTCTCTCAGGTATTTTAAGAGCATTCTGATGTACGGTTTTAATATTAAGGCCTTAAAACCAAGGCTATATTGACACTTTTTCAGGCTGTTAAAGGCTATATTTACACTTTTTCAGGCTGTTAAAGGCATATTCTTCTCTTTTTCATGCTACTCTAAAAGGAATCCTGACGTGTTCCAGCTTCATTCCAAGTCTGGGGAGACATCACCTATCCGTGTTTCTCTCAGGTAATTTCAAGCATTCTGATGTACAGTTTTAATATTAAGGCCTTTAACCAAGTCTATATTGACACTTTTTCAGGCTGTTAGGCTATATTGACACTTTTTCAGGCTGTTAAAGGCATATTCTTCTCTTTTTCAGGCTACTCTTGAAAAGGAATCCTGACGTTATTCCAATTCATTCCAAGTCTGGGGGAGACATCACCTATCCAGTGTTCTCTCAGGTAATTTCAAGCATTCTGATGTACGGTTTTTAATATTAAGGCCTTAAACCAAGGCTATTTTGACACTTTTTCAGGCTGTTAAAGGCTATATTGACACTTTTTCAGGCTGTTAAAGGCATATTCTTCTCTTTTTCAGGATACTCTAAAAAGGAATCCTGACGTTATTCCAGCTCCATTCCAAGTGGGGGAGACATCACCTATCCAGTTTTCTCAGGTATTTTCAGAGCATTGTGATGTACGTTTTTAATATTAAGGCCTTAAAACCAAGGCTATATTGACACGTTTTTTCAGGATGTTAATTGGGCATATTCTTCTCTTTTTTCAGGCTACTCTAAAAGGACCTGACGTTATTCCAGCTTCATTCCAAGTCCGGGGAGACATCACTATCCTGTGTCTCCCGGGTAATTTCAGAGCATTCTGATGTACGGTTTTTAAATATTAAGGCCTTAAACAAGACTATATTGACACTTTTTCAGGGTGTTAAAGGCATATTCTTCTCTTTTTTCAGGCTTCTCTAAAAGGATCCTGAATTATTCCAGCTTCATTCCAGTGTGGGTAGACATCACCTATCCAGTGTTTCTCTCAGTAATTTTTAAGCATTCTGATGTACGTTTTAATATTAAGCCTTAAAACCAAGCTATATTGACACTTTTTTCAGGCTGTTAAAGGCATATTGACACTTTTTCAGGCTGTTAAAGGCATATTCTTCTCTTTTTCAGGCTACTCTTGAAAGGAATCCTGACGTTATTCCAGCTCCATTCCAGTCTGGGGGACATCACCTATCCAGTGTTTCTATCAGGTATTTCAGAGCATTCTGATGTACGGTTTTAATATTAAGGCCTTTAAACCAAGCTATATTGACACTTTTTCAGGCAGTTAAGGCTATATTGACACTTTTTCAGTCTGTTAAAGGCATATTCTTCCTCTTTTTCAGGCTACTCTAAAAGGAATCCTGACGTTATTCCACTTCATTCCAAGTCCGGTGGGAGACATCACCTATCCAGTGTTTTCTCAGGTAATTTCAGAGCATTCTGATGTACGTTTTATAGTAAGGCCTTAAAACTATCTATATTGATACCTTTTTCAGGCTGTTAAGGCTATATTGACACTTTTTCAGGCTGTTAAAGGCATTTCTTCTCTTTTTTCAGGCTACTCTAAAAAGGACTCCTGACGTATTCCAGCTTCATCCAGTCTGGGGGAGACATCACCTATCCAGTGTTTCTCTCTCAGGTAATTTCAAAGCATTCTGATGTACGGTTTTATATTAGGGCCTTTAAACCAAGTCTATATTGACACTTTTTCAGGCTTTTCAAAGCTATATTGACACTTTTTCAGGCTGTTAAAGGCATATATTCTCTTTTTCAGGCTACTCTAAAAAGGAATCCTGACGTTATTCCAGCTCCTTTCAAGTCTGGGGGAGACATCACCTATCCAGTGTTTCTCTCAGTTTTTTCAGAGCATTCTGATGTACGGTTTTAATATTAAGGCCTTAAACCAAAGCTATATTGACACTTTTTCAGGCTTTTAAAGCCTATATTGACACTTTTTCAGGCTGTTAAAGGCATATTCTTCTCTTTTTCAGGCTACTCTAAAAAGGAATCCTGACGTTATTCCAGCTTCATTCCAAGTCCGGGGAGACATCACCTATCCAGTGTGTTCTCCCGTGTAATTTCAGAGCATTCTGATGTACGGTTTAATATTAAGGCCTTAAAACCAAGGCTATATTGACACTTTTTCACTGTTAAAGGCTATATTGACACTTTTTCAGGCTGTTTAAGGCATATTCTTCTCTTTTCAGGCTACTCTAAAAAGGAATCCTGACGTTATTCCAGCTTCATTCCAAGTCTGGGGAGACATCACCTATCCAGTGTGTCTCCCGGTATTTTCAGAGCATTCTGATGTACGGTTTTATATTAAGGCCTTAAACCAAGGCTATATTGACACTTTTTCAGGCTGTTAAGGCTATATTGACACTTTTTCAGGCTGTTAAAGGCATATTCTTCTCTTTTTTCAGGCTACTCTAAAAAGGAATCCTGACGTTATTCCAGCTTCATTCCAAGTCTGCGGGAGACATCACCTATTCAGTGTTTCTCCCAGGTATTTCAGAGCATTCTGATGTACGGTTTTTAATATTAAGGCCTTAAAACCAAGTCTATATTGACACTTTTTTAGGCTGTTAAAGGCTATATTGACTTTTTTCAGGCTGTTAAAGGCATATTCTTCTCTTTTTCAGGCTACTCTAAAAGGAATCCTGACGTTATTCCAGCTTCATTCCAAGTCTGGGGGAGACATCACCTATCCGGTGTTTCTCTCAGGTAAGTTCAAGCATTCTGATGTAGGGTTTTAATATTAGGCCTTTAAACCAAGTCTATACTGACACTTTTTCAGGCTTTTAAAGGCTATATTGACACTTTTTCAGGCTGTTAAAGCATATTCGGCCCTTTTTTTTTCAGGCTACTCTTGAAAGGAATCCTGACGTTATTCCAGCTCCATTTCAATCTGGGGGAGACATCACCTATCCAGTGTTTCTATCAGGTTTTTTCAGAGCATTCTGATGTACGGTTTTAATATTAGGCCTTAAAACTAAGGCTATATTGACACTTTTTCAGGCTGTTAAAGGCTATATTGACACTTTTTCAGGCTGTTAAAGGCATATTCTTCTCTTTTTCAGGCTACTCTAAAAAGGAATCCTGACGTTATTCCAGCTTCATTCCAAGTCTGGGGGAGACATCACCTATCCAGTGTGTTTCTATCAGTATTTTCAGACAGCATCTGATGTACGTTTTATAATTACGGCCTTTAAACCAGGCTATATTGACACTTTTCAGGCAGTTAAAGGCTAATTGACACTTTTTCAGTCTGTTAAAAGGCTATATTCTTCTCTTTTTTTCAGGCTACTCTAAAAAGGAATCCTGACGTTATTCCAGCTTCATCTCCAAGTCGGGGGAGACATCACCTATCCAGTGTGTTCCCGGTACTTTCAGAGCATTCTGATGTACGGTTTTAATATTAGGCCTTAAAACCAAGTCTATATTGACACTTTTTTCAGGCTGTTAAAGCTATATTGACCTTTTTCAGGCTGTTAAAGGCATATTCTTCTCTTTTTTCAGCTACTCTAAAAAGGAATCCTGACGTTATTCCAGCTCCATTCCAAGTCTGCGGGAGACATCACCTATCCAGTGTTTCTCACAGGTATTTTCAGAGCATTCTGATGTACGGTTTAATATTAAGGCCTTAACACAAGTCTATATTGACACTTTTTAGGCTGTTAAAGGTATATTCTTCTCTTTTTCAGGCTACTCTAAAAAGGAATCCTGACGTTATTCCAGCTTCATTCCAAGTCTGGGGAGACATCACCTATCCAGTTTTTCCTCAGGTAATTTTCAGAGCATTCTGATTTGGGTTTTAATATTAAGGCCTTTAAACCAAGTCTATATTGACACTTTTTCAGGCTTTTAAAGGCTATATTGACACTTTTTCAGGCTGTTAAAGGCATATTCTTCTCTTTTTCAGGCTACTCTAAAAAGGAATCCTGACGTTATTCCAGCTTCATTCAAGTCTGGGGGAGACATCACCTATCCAGTGTTCTATCAGTTTTTCAGAGCATTCTGATGTACGGTTTTAAATATTAAGGCCTTAAAACCAAGGCTATATTGACACTTTTTCAGGCTGTCAAAGGCTATATTGACACTTTTTTCAGGCTGTTAAAGGCATATTCTTCTCTTTTTCAGGCTACTCTTAAAAGAATCCTGACGTTATTCCAGCTCCATTCCAAGTCTGGGGGAGACATCACCTATCCAGTGTTTCTATCAGGTATTTCAGAGCATTCTGATGTACGGTTTTAATATTAGGCGCTTTAAACCAAGGCTATATTGACACTTTTTCAGGCAGTTAAAGGCTATATTGACACTTTTTCAGTCTGTTAAAGATATTCTTCTCTTTTTCAGGCTACTCTAAAAGGAATCCTGACGTTATTCCAGCTTCATTCCAAGTCCGTGGGAGACATAACCTATCCATGTTTCTCTCAGAATTTCAGAGCATTCTGATGTACGGTTTTAATATTAAGGCCTTAAAACCGTCTATATTGATACTTTTTTCAGGCTGTTAAAGGCTATATTGACACTTTTTTCAGGCTGTTTACAGGCATATTCTTCTCTTTTTCAGGCTACTCTAAAAAGGAATCCTGACGTTATTCCAGCTTCATTCCAGTCTGGGGGAGACATCACCTATCCGTGTTTCTCTCAGGTAATTCAAAGCATTCTGATTTCGGGTTTTAATATTAAGGCCTTTAAACCAAGTCTATACTGACACCTTTTTCAGGCTTGTTAAAGGCTTGATATTGTACAACCTGTTTATCAGGCTTTTAACAGGCATACTCTAAATAATCTCTTTTTCAGGCTACTCTGGGGAGACAAATCCTGACGTTATTCCACTCCATTGTAATCTGGTCTTGGGAATGGAGACAAGCAGGCCAAATCATCGCCAGGTTTTCTATCAAAGGTTTTTCCCAGAGCATTCTGACGTGACGGTTTTAATATTAGGCCTTAAATCCAGGCTTATTGACACTTTTCAGGCCTTGTAACAAATGCTATATTGACACTTTACTTTTTCAGGCTGTTTAAGGCACACTCATCAGTGTTAAAGGCATATTCTTCTCTTTTTCATTCTACTCTAAAAAGGAATCCTGACGTTATTCCAGCTTCATTCCAAGTCCGGGGGAGACATCACCTATCCAGTGTGTCTCCCGGGTAATTTCAGAGCATTCTGATGTACGGTTTTAATATTAAGGCCTTAAAACCAAGGCTATATTGACACTTTTTCAGGCTGTTAAAGGCTATATTGACACTTTTTCAGGCTGTTAAAGGCATATTCTTCTCTTTTTCAGGCTACTCTAAAAAGGAATCCTGACGTTATTCCAGCTTCATTCCAAGTCCGGGGGAGACATCACCTATCCAGTGTGTCTCCCGGGTAATTTCAGAGCATTCTGATGTACGGTTTTAATATTAAGGCCTTAAAACCAAGGCTATATTGACACTTTTTCAGGCTGTTAAAGGCTATATTGACACTTTTTCAGGCTGTTAAAGGCATATTCTTCTCTTTTTCAGGCTACTCTAAAAAGGAATCCTGACGTTATTCCAGCTTCATTCCAAGTCTGCGGGAGACATCACCTATTCAGTGTGTCTCACAGGTAATTTCAGAGCATTCTGATGTACGGTTTTAATATTAAGGCCTTAAAACCAAGTCTATATTGACACTTTTTTAGGCTGTTAAAGGCTATATTGACATATTTTCAGGCTGTTAAAGGTATATTCTTCTCTTTTTCAGGCTACTCTAAAAAGGAATCCTGACGTTATTCCAGCTTCATTCCAAGTCTGGGGGAGACATCACCTATCCGGTGTTTCTCTCAGGTAATTTCAAAGCATTCTGATTTAGGTTTTAATATTAAGGCCTTAAACCAAGTCTATATTGACACTTTTTCAGGCTTTTAAAGGCTATATTGACACTTTTTCAGGCTGTTAAAGGCATATTTCTTCTCTTTTCAGGCTACTCTTGAAAGGAATCCTGACGTTATTCCAGCTCCATTCCAAGTCTGGGGAGACATCACCTATCCAGTGTTTCTCTCAGGTTTTTTCAGAGCATTCTGATGTACGTTTTAATATTAAGCCTTAAAACAAGGCTTATTGACACTTTTTCAGGCTGTCAAACTATATTGACACTTTTTCAGGCTTTTAAGGCATATTCTTCTCTTTTTCAGGCTACTCTAAAAGGGATCCTGACGTTATTCCAGCTCCATTCCAAGTCTGGGGGAGACATCACCTATCCAGTGTTTCTATCAGGTATTTCAGAGCATTCTGATGTACGGTTTTAATATTAAGGCCTTAAAACCAAGCTATATTGACACTTTTTCAGGCTGTTAAAGGCTATATTGACACTTTTTCAGCTGTTAAAGGCATTTCTTCTCTTTTTCAGGCTACTCTAAAAAGGAATCCTGACGTTATTCCAGCTTCATTCCAAGTCCGTGGGAGACATCACCTATCCAGTGTTTCTCTCAGGTATTTCAGAGCATTCTGATGTACGGTTTTAATATTAAGGCCTTAAAACCAGTCTATATTGTACTTTTTCAGGCTGTTAAAGGCTATATTGACACTTTTTCAGGCTGTTAAAGGCATATTCTTCTCTTTTTCAGGCTACTCTAAAAGGGAATCCTGACGTTATTCCAGCTTCATTCCAGTCTGGGGAGACATCACCTATCCTGTTTTTCTCAGGTAATTTCAAAGCATTCTGATTTAGGGTTTTAATATTAAGGCCTTTAAACCAAGTCTATATTGACACTTTTTCAGGCTTTTAAAGCTATATTGACACTTTTTCAGGCTGTTAAAGGCATATTCTTCTCTTTTTCAGGCTACTCTTGAAAGGAATCCTGACGTTATTCCAGCTCCATTCCAAGTCTGGGGGAGACATCACCTATCCAGTGTTTCTCTCAGGTTTTTTCAGAGCATTCTGATGTACGGTTTTAATATATAAGGCCTTAAAACCAAGGCTATATTGACACTTTTTCAGGCTGTTAAAGGCTATATTGACACTTTTTCAGGCTGTTAAGGCATATTCTTCTCTTTTTCAGGCTACTCTAAAGGAATCCTGACGTTTTCCAGCTTCATTCCAAGTCTGGGGGAGACATCACCTATCCAGTGTCTCCCAGGTAATTTCAGAGCATTCTGATGTACGGTTTTAATATTAAGGCCTAAAACCAAGCTATATTGACACTTTTTCAGGCTGTTAAAGGCTATATTGACACTTTTTCAGGCTGTTAAAGGCATATTCTTCTCTTTTTCAGGCTACTCTAAAAAGGAATCCTGACGTTATTCCAGCTTCATTCCAAGTCGGGGAGACATCACCTATCCATGTTCTCTCAGGTATTTCAGAGCATTCTGATGTACGGTTTTAATATTAAGGCCTTAAAACCAGGCTATATTGACACTTTTTCAGGCTGTTAAAGGCTATATTGACACTTTTTCAGGCTGTTAAGGCATATTCTTCTCTTTTCAGCTACTCTAAAAAGGAATCCTGACGTTATTCCAGCTTCATTCCAAGTCTGGGGAGACATCACCTATCCAGTGTTTCTCTCAGGTAATTTCAGAGCATTCTGATGTACGGTTTTAATATTAAGGCCTTAAAACCAAGTCTATATTGACACTTTTTCAGGCTGTTAAAGGCTATATTGACACTTTTTCAGGCTGTTAAAGGCATATTCTTCTCTTTTCAGGCTACTCTAAAAAGAATCCTGACGTTATTCCAGCTTCATTCCAAGTCTGGGGGAGACATCCCTATCCGTGTTTCTCTCAGGTAATTTCAGAGCATTCTGATGTAGGTTTTAATATTAAGGCCTTTAAACCAAGGCTATTGACACTTTTTCAGGCTTTAAAGCTATATTGACACTTTTTCAGGCTGTTAAAGGCATATTCTTCTCTTTTTCAGGCTACTCTAAAAAGAATCCTGACGTTATTCCAGCTCCATTCCAAGTCTGGGGGAGACATCACCTATCCAGTGTTTCTCTCAGGTTTTTTCAGAGCATTCTGATGTACGGTTTAATATTAAGGCCTTAAAACCAGGCTATATTGACACTTTTTCAGGCTGTCAAAGGCTATATTGACACTTTTTCAGGCTGTTAAGGCATATTCTTCTCTTTTTCAGGCTACTCTAAAAGGAATCCTGACGTTATTCCAGCTTCATTCCAAGTCTGGGGGACATCACCTATCCAGTGTTTCTCTATCAGGTATTTTCAGAGCATTCTGATGTACGGTTTTAATATTAGGCCTTAAAACCAAGGCTATATTGACACTTTTTCAGGCTGTTAAAGGCTATATTGACACTTTTTCAGGCTGTTAAGGCATTCTTCTCTTTTTCAGGCTACTCTAAAAAGGATCCTGACGTTATTCCAGCTTCATTCCAGTCCGGGGGGAGACCAAACCTATCCAGTTTTCTCTCCAGTAATTTCAGAGCATTCTGATGTACGGTTTTAATATTAGGCCTTAAACCAGTCTATATTGACACTTTTTCAGGCTGTTAAAGGCTATATTGACACTTTTTCAGGCTGTTAAAGCATATTCTCTTTTTCAGGCTACTCTAAAAAGGAATCCTGACGTTATTCCAGCTTCATTCCAAGTCTGGGGGAGACATCACCTATCCGGTGTTTCTCTCAGGTAATTCAAGCATTCTGATGTACGGTTTTAATATTAAGGCCTTTAAACCAATCTATACTGACACTTTTTCAGGCTGTAAAGGCTATATTGACACTTTTTCAGGCTGTTAAAGGCATATTCTTCTCTTTTTCAGGCTACTCTTGAAAGGAATCCTGACGTTATTCCAGCTCCATTCCAAGTCTGGGGGAGACATCACCTATCCAGTGTTTCTATCAGGTTTTTTCAGAGCATTCTGATGTACGGTTTTAATATTAAGGCCTTAAACCAAGGCTATATTGACACTTTTTCAGGCTGTAAAGGCTATATTGACACTTTTTCAGGCTGTTAAAGGCATATTCTTCTCTTTTTCAGGCTACTCTAAAAAGAATCCTGACGTTATTCCAGCTTCATTCCAAGTCTGGGGAGACATCACCTATCCAGTGTGTCTCTCAGGTAATTTCAGAGCATTCTGATGTACGGTTTTAATATTAAGGCCTTAAACCAAGGCTATATTGACACTTTTTCAGGCTGTTAAAGGCTATATTGACACTTTTTCAGGCTGTTAAGGCATATTCTTCTCTTTTTCAGGCTACTCTAAAAGGAATCCTGACGTTATTCCAGCTTCATTCCAAGTCTGGGGAGACATCACCTATCCAGTGTTTCTCTCAGGTAATTTCAGAGCATTCTGATGTACGGTTTTAATATTAAGGCCTTAAAACCAAGTCTATATTGACACTTTTTCAGGCTGTTAAAGGCTATTGACACTTTTTCAGGCTGTTAAAGGCATATTCTTCTCTTTTTCAGGCTACTCTAAAAAGGAATCCTGACGTTATTCCAGCTTCATTCCAAGTCTGGGGGAGACATCACCTATCCAGTGTTTCTCTCAGGTAATTTCAGAAGCATTCTGATTTAGGTTTTAATATTAAGGCCTTTAAACCAAGTCTATATTGACACTTTTTCAGGCTTTTAAAGGCTATATTGACACTTTTTCAGGCTGTTAAAGGCATATTCTTCTCTTTTTCAGGCTACTCTTGAAAGGAATCCTGACGTTATTCCAGCTCCATTCCAAGTCTGGGAGACATCACCTATCCAGTGTTTCTATCAGTTTTTCAGAGCATTCTGATGTACGGTTTTAATATTAAGGCCTTAAAACCAAGGCTATATTGACACTTTTTCAGGCTGTCAAGGCTATATTGACACTTTTTCAGGCTGTTAAAGGCATATTCTTCTCTTTTTCAGGCTACTCTAAAAGGAATCCTGACGTTATTCCAGCTTCATTCCAAGTCTGGGGGAGACATCACCTATCCAGTGTTTCTCCAGGGTATTTTCAGAGCATTCTGATGTACGGTTTTAATATTAAGCCCTTAAACCAAGTCTATATTGACACTTTTTCAGGCTGTTAAAGGCTATAATGACACTTTTTCAGGCTGTTAAGGCATATTCTTCTCTTTTTCAGGCTACTCTAAAAAGGAATCCTGACGTTATTCCAGCTTCATTCCAAGTCTGGGGGAGACATCACCTATCCAGTGTTTCTCTCAGGTAATTTCAGAGCATTCTGATGTACGGTTTTAATATTAAGGCCTTAAAACCAAGTCTATATTGACACTTTTTCAGGCTTTTAAAGGCTATATTGACACTTTTTCAGGCTGTTAAAGGCATATTCTTCTCTTTTTCAGGCTACTCTAAAAGGAATCCTGACGTTATTCCAGCTCCATTCCAAGTCTGGGGAGACATCACCTATCCAGTGTTTCTATCAGGTATTTTCAGAGCATTCTGATGTACGGTTTTAATATTAAGGCCTTAAACCAAGGCTATATTGACACTTTTTCAGGCTGTAAAAGGCTATATTGACACTTTTCAGGCTGTTAAAGGCATATTCTTCTCTTTTTCAGGCTACTCTAAAAAGGAATCCTGACGTTATTCCAGCTTCATTCCAAGTCTGGGGAGACATCACCTATCCAGTGTTTTCTCTCAGGTAATTTCAGAGCATTCTGATGTACGTTTTAATATTAAGGCCTTAAAACCAAGTCTATATTGACACTTTTTCAGGCTGTTAAAGGCTATATTGACACGTTTTCAGGCTGTTAAAGGCATATTCTTCTCTTTTTCAGGCTACTCTAAAAGGAATCCTGACGTTATTCCAGCTTCATTCCAAGTCTGGGGGAGACATCACCTATCCAGTGTTTCTCTCAGGTAATTTCAGAGCATTCTGATGTACGGTTTTAATATTAAGGCCTTAAAACCAGGTATTTTGACACTTTTTCAGGCTGTTAAAGGCTATATTGACACTTTTTCAGGCTGTTAAAGGCATATTCTTCTCTTTTTCAGGCTACTCTAAAAAGGAATCCTGACGTTATTCCAGCTCCATTCCAAGTCTGGGGGAGACATCACCTATCCAGTGTTTCTCTCAGGTATTTTCAGAGCATTCTGATGTACGGTTTTTATATTAAGGCCTTTAAACCCAAGGCTATATTGACACTTTTCAGGCTGTTAAAGGCATATTCTTCTCTTTTTCAGGCTACTCTAAAAAGGAATCCTGACGTTATTCCAGCTTCATTCCAAGTCTGGGGGAGACATCACCTATCCAGTGTGTCTCTCAGGTAATTTTTAAAGCATTCTGATGTACGGTTTTAATATTAAGGCCTTAAAACCAAGGCTATATTGACACTTTTTCAGGCTGTTAAAGGCTATATTGACACTTTTTCAGGCTGTTAAAGGCATATTCTTCTCTTTTTCAGGCTACTCTAAAAAGGAATCCTGACGTTATTCCAGCTTCATTCCAAGTCCGGGGGAGACATCACCTATCCAGTGTGTCTCCCGGGTAATTTCAGAGCATTCTGATGTACGGTTTTAATATTAAGGCCTTAAAACCAAGGCTATATTGACACTTTTTCAGGCTGTTAAAGGCATATTCTTCTCTTTTTCAGGCTACTCTAAAAAGGAATCCTGACGTTATTCCAGCTTCATTCCAAGTCTGGGGGAGACATCACCTATCCAGTGTTTCTCTCAGGTAATTTTTAAAGCATTCTGATGTACGGTTTTAATATTAAGGCCTTAAAACCAAGGCTATATTGACACTTTTTCAGGCTGTTAAAGGCATATTCTTCTCTTTTTCAGGCTAATCTAAAAATGAATCCTGACGTTATTCCAAGTCTGGGGGAGACATCACCTATCCAGTGTTTCTATCAGGTATTTTCAGAGCATTCTGATGTACGGTTTTAATATTAAGGCCTTTATACCAAGGCTATATTGACACTTTTTCAGGCTGTTAAAGGCTATATTGACACTTTTTCAGGCTGTTAAAGGCATATTCTTCTCTTTTTCAGGCTACTCTAAAAGGAATCCTGACGTTATTCCAGCTTCATTCCAAGTCCGGGGAGACATCACCTATCCAGTGTGTCTCTCAGGTAATTTCAGAGCATTCTGATGTACGGTTTTAATATTAAGGCCTTAAACCCAGACTATATGACACTTTTTCAGGCTGTTAAAGGCATATTCTTCTCTTTTTCAGGCTACTCTAAAAAGGAATCCTGACGTTATTCCAGCTTCATTCCAAGTCTGGGGGAGACATCACCTATCCAGTGTTTCTCTCAGGTAATTTTAGAGCATTCTGATGTACGGTTTTAATATTAAGGCCTTAAACCAAGGCTATATTGACACTTTTTCAGGCTGTTAAAGGCATATTCTTCTCTTTTTCAGGCTACTCTAAAATGAATCCTGACGTTATTCCAGCTTCATTCCAAGTCTGGGAGACATCACCTATCCAGTGTTTCTCTCAGGGTAATTTCAGAGCATTCTGATGTACGGTTTTAATATTACCTTAAACCAAGGCTATATTGACACTTTTTTCAGGCTGTTAAAGGCTATATTGACACTTTTTCAGGCTGTTAAAGGCATATTCTTCTCTTTTTCAGGCTACTCTAAAAAGGAATCCTGACGTTATTCCAGCTTCATTCCAAGTCTGGGGGAGACATCACCTATCCAGTGTTTCTCTCAGGTAATTTCAGAGCATTCTGATGTACGGTTTTAATATTAAGGCCTTTAAACCAAGTCTATATTGACACTTTTTCAGGCTGTTAAAGGCTATATTGACACTTTTTCAGGCTGTAAAGGCATATTCTTCTCTTTTTCAGGCTACTCTAAAAAGGAATCCTGACGTTATTCCAGCTTCATTCCAGTCTGGGGGAGACATCACCTATCCAGTGTTTCTCTCAGGTAATTTTTAAGAGCATTCTGATGTACGGTTTTAATATTAAGCCTTAAAACCAAGGCTATATTGACACTTTTTCAGGCTGTTAAAGGCATATTCTTCTCTTTTTCAGGCTAATCTAAAAATGAATCCTGACGTTATTCCAAGTCTGGGGGAGACATCACCTATCCAGTGTTCTCTCAGGTATTTTAGAGCATTCTGATGTACGGTTTTATATTAAGGCCTTAAACCAAGGCTATATTGACACTTTTTCAGGCTGTTAAAGGCTATAGACACTTTTTCAGGCTGTTAAAGGCATATTCTTCTCTTTTTCAGGCTACTCTAAAAAGGAATCCTGACGTTATTCCAGCTTCATTCCAGTCTGGGGGAGACATCACCTATCCAGTGTTTCTCTCAGGTATTTTCAGAGCATTCTGATGTACGGTTTTAATATTAAGGCCTTAAACCAGGCTATATTGACACTTTTTCAGGCTGTTAAAGGCTATATTGACACTTTTTCAGGCTGTTAAAGGCATATTCTTCTCTTTTTCAGGCTACTCTAAAAGGATCCTGACGTTATTCCAGCTTCATTCCAAGTCTGGGGAGACATCACCTATCCTGTGTCTCCGGTATTTCAGAGCATTCTGATGTACGGTTTTAAATTAAGGCCTTAAAACCAAGGCTATATTGACACTTTTTCAGCTGTTAAAGGCTATATTGACACTTTTTCAGGCTGTTAAAGGCATATTCTTCTCTTTTTCAGGCTTCTCTAAAAGGAATCCTGACGTTATTCCAGCTTCATTCCAAGTCTGGGGGAGACATCACCTATCCAGTGTGTCTCTCAGGTATTCAGAGCATTCTGATGTACGGTTTTAATATTAAGGCCTTAAACCAAGGCTATATTGACATTTTTCAGGCTGTTAAGGCTATATTGACACTTTTTCAGGCTGTTAAAGCATATTCTTCTCTTTTCAGGCTACTCTAAAAAGGAATCCTGACGTTTTCCAGCTTCATTCCAAGTCCGGGGGAGACATCACCTATCCAGTGTTTCTCTCAGGTAATTTTCAGAGCATTCTGATGTACGGTTTTAATATTAAGGCCTTAAAACCAGGCTATATGACACTTTTTCAGGCTGTTAAAGGCATATTCTTCTCTTTTTCAGGCTACTCTAAAAATGAATCCTGCTTCCAAGTCTGGGGGAGACATCACCTATCCAGTTTTCTCTCAGGTATTTCAAGAGCATTCTGATGTACGGTTTTATATTAAGGCCTTAAAACCAAGGCTATATTGACACTTTTTCAGGCTGTTAAAGGCTATATTGACACTTTTTCAGGCTGTTAAGGCATATTCTTCTCTTTTTCAGGCTACTCTTGAAAGGAATCCTGACGTTATTCCAGCTTCATTCCAAGTCTGGGGGAGACATCACCTATCCAGTGTTTCTATCAGGTTTTTTCAGAGCATTCTGATGTACGGTTTTAATATTAGGCCTTAAACCCAGGCTATATTGACACTTTTTCAGGCTGTCAAAGGCTATATTGACACTTTTTTCAGGCTGTTAAGGCATATTCTTCTCTTTTTCAGGCTACTCTAAAAGGAATCCTGACGTTATTCCAGCTTCATTCCAAGTCCGGGGGACATCACCTATCCAGTGTTCTCCCGGTAATTTCAGAGCATTCTGATGTACGGTTTTAATATTAGGCCTTAAAACCAAGGCTATATTGACACTTTTTCAGGCTGTTAAAGGCTATATTGGACTTTTTCAGGCTGTTAAAGGCATATTCTTCTCTTTTTTCAGGCTACTCTAAAAAGAATCCTGACGTTATTCCAGCTTCATTCCAAGTCTGGGGAGACATCACCTATCCAGTGTGTCTCTCAGGTAATTTCAGAGCATTCTGATGTACGGTTTTAATATAAGGCCTTAAACCAAGGCTATATTGACACTTTTTCAGGCTGTTTAAGGCTATATTGACACTTTTTCAGGCTGTTAAAGGCATATTCTTCTCTTTTTCAGGCTACTCTAAAAGGAATCCTGACGTTATTCCAGCTTCATTCCAAGTCTGGGGAGACATCACCTATCCAGTGTTTCTCTCAGGTAATTTTCAGAGCATTCTGATGTACGGTTTTAATATTAAGGCCTTAAAACCAAGGCTATATTGACACTTTTTCAGGCTGTTAAAGGCTATTCTTCTCTTTTTCAGGCTACTCTAAAAAGCCTGAAATCCCTGACTTCATTCCAAGTCTGGGGGAGACATCACCTATCCAGTGTTTCTCTCAGGTATTTCAGAGCATTCTGATGTACGGTTTTTAATATTAAGGCCTTAAACCAAGGCTATATTGACACTTTTTCAGGCTGTTAAAGGCTATATTGACACTTTTTCAGGCTGTTAAAGGCATATTCTTCTCTTTTTCAGGCTACTCTTGAAAGGAATCCTGACGTTATTCCAGCTTCATTCCAAGTCTGGGGAGACATCACCTATCCAGGTGTTCTATCAGGTATTTTCAGAGCATTCTGATGTACGTTTTAATATTAAGGCCTTAAAACCAAGGCTATATTGACACTTTTTCAGGCTGTTAAAGGCTATATTGACACTTTTTCAGGCTGTTAAAGGCATATTCTTCTCTTTTTTCAGGCTACTCTAAAAGGAATCCTGACGTTATTCCAGCTTCATTCCAAGTCTGGGGAGACATCACCTATCCAGTGTTTCTCTCAGGTAATTTCAGAGCATTCTGATGTACGGTTTTAATATTAGGCCTTAAAACCAAGGCTATATTGACACTTTTTCAGGCTGTTAAAGGCTATATTGACACTTTTTCAGGCTGTTAAAGGCATATTCTTCTCTTTTTTCAGGCTACTCTAAAAAGGATCCTGACGTTATTCCAGCTTCATTCCAAGTCTGGGGGAGACATCACCTATCCAGTGTTTCTCTCAGGTAATTTCAGAGCATTCTGATGTACGGTTTTAATATTAAGGCCTTTAAAACCAAGGCTATATTGACACTTTTTCAGGCTGTTAAAGGCTATATTGACACTTTTTCAGGCTGTTAAAGGCATATTCTCTCTTTTTCAGGCTACTCTAAAGGAATCCTGACGTTATTCCAGCTTCATTCCAAGTCTGGGGGAGACATCACCTATCCAGTGTTTCTCTCAGGTAATTTCAGAGCATTCTGATGTACGGTTTTAATATTAAGGCCTTAAAACCAAGTCTATATTGACACTTTTTCAGGCTGTTAAGGCTATATTGACACTTTTTCAGGCTGTTAAAGGCATATTCTTCTCTTTTTCAGGCTACTCTAAAAAGGAATCCTGACGTTATTCCAGCTTCATCCAAGTCTGGGGAGACATCACCTATCCATGTGTCTCTCAGGTATTTTTTAGCATTCTGATGTACGGTTTTAATATTAGGGCCTTAAAACCAAGGCTATATTGACACTTTTTCAGGCTGTTAAAGGCTATTCTTCTCTTTTTCAGGCTACTCTTAAAAGGAATCCTGACGTTATTCCAGCTTCATTCCAAGTCTGGGGGAGACATCACCTATCCAGTGGTTCTCTCAGGTAATTTCAGAGCATTCTGATGTACGGTTTTAATATTAAGGCCTTAAAACCAAGGCTATATTGACACTTTTTCAGGCTGTTAAAGGCTATATTGACACTTTTTCAGGCTGTTAAAGGCATATTCTTCTCTTTTTCAGGCTACTCTAAAAAGGAATCCTGACGTTATTCCAGCTTCATTCCAAGTCTGGGGAGATAACCCTATCCAGTGTTTCTCTCAGGTAATTTCAGAGCATTCTGATGTACGGTTTTAATATTAAGGCCTTAAACCAAGTCTATATTGACACTTTTTCAGGCTGTTAAAGGCATATTCTTCTCTTTTTCAGGCTACTCTAAAAGAAATCCTTACGTTATTCCAATCTGGGGGACATCACCTATCCAGTGTTTCTCTCAGGTATTTTCAGAGCATTCTGATGTACGGTTTTAATATTAAGGCCTTTAAACAAGTATATTGACACTTTTTCAGGCTGTTAAAGGCTATATTGACACTTTTTCAGGCTGTTAAAGGCATATTCTTCTCTTTTTCGGCTACTCTAAAAGGAATCCTGACGTTATTCCAGCTTCATTCCAAGTCTGGGGAGACATCACCTATCCAGTGTTTCTCTCAGGTAATTTTAAAGCATTCTGATGTACGGTTTTAATATTTAGGCCTTAAAACCAAGGCTATATTGACACTTTTTCAGGCTGTTAAAGGCATATTCTTCTCTTTTTCAGGCTACTCTAAAAAGGAATCCTGACGTTATTCCCAGTCTGGGGAGACATCACCTATCCAGTGTTTCTCTCAGGTATTTTCAGAGCATTCTGATGTACGGTTTTAATATTAGGCCTTAAAACCAAGGCTATATTGACACTTTTTCAGGCTGTTAAAGGCTATATTGACACTTTTTCAGGCTGTTAAAGGCATATTCTTCTCTTTTTCAGGCTACTCTTGAAAGGAATCCTGACGTTATTCCAGCTTCATTCCAAGTCTGGGGAGACATCACCTATCCAGTGTTTCTCTCAGGTATTTCAGAGCATTCTGATGTACGTTTTTAATATTAAGGCCTTAAACCAAGCTATATTGACACTTTTTCAGGCTGTTAAAGGCTATATTGACACTTTTTCAGGCTGTTAAAGGCATATTCTTCTTCTCTTTTTCAGGCTACTCTAAAAAGGAATCCTGACGTTATTCCAGCTTCATTCCAAGTCCGGGGGAGACATCACCTATCCAGTGTGTCTCTCAGGTATTTCAGAGCATTCTGATGTACGGTTTTAATATTAAGGCCTTAAACCAAGGCTATATTGACACTTTTTCAGGCTGTTAAAGCTATATTGACACTTTTTCAGGCTGTTAAGGCATATTCTTCTCTTTTTTCAGGCTCTAAAAGGAATCCTGACGTTATTCCAGCTTCATTCCAAGTCTGGGGGAGACATCACCTATCCAGTGTTTCTCTCAGGTAATTTCAGAGCATTCTGATGTACGGTTTTTAATATTAAGGCCTTAAAACCAAGGCTATATTGACACTTTTTCAGGCTGTTAAGGCTATATTGACACTTTTCAGGCTGTTAAAGGCATATTCTTCTCTTTTTCAGGCTACTCTAAAAAGGAATCCTGACGTTATTCCAGCTTCATTCCAAGTCTGGGGAGACATCACCTATCCAGTGTGTCTCTCAGGTAATTTCAGAAGCATTCTGATGTACGGTTTTAATATAAGGCCTTAAAACCAAGGCTATATTGACACTTTTTCAGGCTGTTAAAGGCATATTCTTCTCTTTTTCAGGCTACTCTAAAAAGGAATCCTGACGTTATTCCAGTCTGGGGAGACATCACCTATCCAGTGTGTTCTCTCAGGTATTTTCAGAGCATTCTGATGTACGGTTTTATATTAAGGCCTTAAAACCAAGGCTATATTGACACTTTTTCAGGCTGTTAAGGCTATATTGACACTTTTTCAGGCTGTTAAAGGCATATTCTTCTCTTTTTCAGGCTACTCTTAAGGAATCCTGACGTTATTCCAGCTCCATTCCAAGTCTGGGGGAGACATCACCTATCCAGTGTTTCTCTCAGGTAATTTCAGAGCATTCTGATGTACGGTTTTAATATTAAGGCCTTAAACCAAGGCTATATTGACACTTTTTCAGGCTGTTAAAGGCTATATTGACACTTTTTCAGGCTGTTAAAGGCATATTCTTCTCTTTTTCAGGCTACTCTAAAGGAATCCTGACGTTATTCCAGCTTCATTCCAAGTCTGGGGAGACATCACCTATCCAGTGTGTCTCCCAGGTAATTTCAGAGCATTCTGATGTACGGTTTTAATATTACCTTAAACCAAGGCTATATTGACACTTTTTCAGGCTGTTAAAGGCTATATTGACACTTTTTCAGGCTGTTAAAGCATATTCTTCTCTTTTTCAGGCTACTCTAAAAAGGATCCTGACGTTATTCCAGCTTCATTCCAAGTCTGGGGGAGACATCACCTATCCAGTGTTTCTCTCAGGTAATTTCAGAGCATTCTGATGTACGGTTTTAATATTAGGCCTTAAAACCAGGCTATATTGACACTTTTTCAGGCTGTAAAGGCTATATTGACACTTTTTCAGGTGTTAAAGGCATATTCTTCTCTTTTTCAGGCTACTCTAAAAAGGAATCCTGACGTTATTCCAGCTTCATTCCAAGTCTGGGGAGACATCACCTATCCAGTGTTTCTCTCAGGTATTTTCAAAGCATTCTGATGTACGGTTTTAATATTAAGGCCTTAAAACCAAGGCTATATTGACACTTTTTCAGGCTGTTAAAGGCTATATTGACACTTTTTCAGGCTGTTAAAGGCTATTCTTCTCTTTTTCAGGCTACTCTAAAAGGATCCTGACGTTATTCCAGCTTCATTCCAAGTCTGGGGAGACATCACCTATCCAGTGTTTCTCTCAGGTAATTTCAAAGCATTCTGATGTACGGTTTTAATATTAAGGCCTAAACCAAGGCTATATTGACACTTTTCAGGCTGTTAAAGGCATATTCTTCTCTTTTTCAGGCTACTCTAAAAAGGAATCCTGACGTTATTCCAGCTTCATTCCAGTCTGGGGGAGACATCACCTATCCAGTGTCTCTCAGGTAATTTCAGAGCATTCTGATGTACGGTTTTAATATTAAGGCCTTAAACCAGTCTATATTGACACTTTTTCAGGCTGTTAAAGGCTATATTGACACTTTTTCAGGCTGTTAAAGCATATTCTTCTCTTTTTCAGGCTACTCTAAAAAGAATCCTGACGTTATTCCAGCTCCATTCCAAGTCTGGGGAGATAACACCTATCCAGTGTTTCTCTCAGGTATTTTCAGAGCATTCTGATGTACGTTTTTAATATTAAGGCCTTTAAACCAAGTCTATATTGACACTTTTTCAGGCTGTTAAAGGCATATTCTTCTCTTTTTCAGGCTACTCTAAAAAATCCTGACGTTTATTCCAAGTCTGGGGAGACATCACCTATTCAGTGTTTCTCTCGGTATTTCAGAGCATTCTGATGTACGGTTTTAATATTAAGGCCTTTAAACCAAGTCGCTATATTGACACTTTTTCAGGCTTTTAAAGGCTATATTGACACTTTTTCAGGCTGTTAAGGCATATTCTTCTCTTTTTCAGGCTACTCTTGAAAGGAATCCTGACGTTATTCCAGCTTCATTCCAAGTCCGGGGGAGACATCACCTATCCAGTGTTTCTCTCAGGTAATTTCAGAGCATTCTGATGTACGGTTTTAATATTAAGGCCTTAAAACCAAGAATATATTGACACTTTTTCAGGCTGTTAAAGGCATATTCTTCTCTTTTTCAGGCTACTCTAAAAAGGAATCCTGACGTTATTCCAGCTTCATTCCAAGTCTGGGGGGACATCACCTATCCAGTTGTCTCTCAGGTAATTTCAGAGCATTCTGATGTACGGTTTTAATATTAAGGCCTTAAACCATTCTATATTGACACTTTTCGGCTTTAAAGCTATATTGACACTTTTTTCAGGCTGTTAAAGGCATATTCTTCTCTTTTTCAGGCTACTCTAAAAGGAATCCTGACGTTATTCCAGCTTCATTCCAAGTCTGGGGGAGACATCACCTATCCAGTGTTTCTCTCAGGTAATTTTCAGAGCATTCTGATGTACGGTTTTAATATTAAGGCCTTAAACCAGGCTATATTGACATTTTTCAGGTTTAAGGCTATATTGACACTTTTTTCAGGTAGTTAAAGGCATATTCTTCTCTTATTCAGGCTACTCTAAAAAGGAATCCTGACGTTATTCCAGCTTCATTCCATCTGGGGAGACATCACCTATCCAGTGTGTCTCTCAGGTAATTTTTAAAGCATTCTGATGTACGGTTTTAATATTAAGGCCTTAAAACCAAGGCTATATGACACTTTTTCAGGCTGTAAAGGCTATATTGTGACTTTTCAGGCTGTTAAAGCCATATTCTCTCTTTTCAGGCTACTCTAAAAGGAATCCTGACGTTATTCCAGCTCATTCCAAGTCCGGGGAGACATCACCTATCCAGTGTGTCTCCCGGGTAATTTCAGAGCATCTGATGTACGTTTTAATATTAAGGCCTTAAAACCAAGACTATATTGACACTTTTTCAGGTGTTAAAGGCATATTCTTCTCTTTTTCAGGCTACTCTAAAAGGAATCCTGACATTATTCCAGCTTCATTTCATTCAAGTGTGGGGAGACATCCCTATCCAGTGTTTCTCTCAGGTAATTTTTAAGCATTCTGATGTACGGTTTTAATATTAAGGCCTTAAAACCAGGCTATATTGACACTTTTTCAAGCTGTTAAAGGCATATTCTTCTCTTTTTTCAGGCTAATCTAAAATGAATCCTGACGTTTATTCCAAGTCTGGGGAGACATCACCTATCCAGTGTTTCTCTCAGGTATTTTCAGAGCATTCTGATGTACGGTTTTAATATTAAGGCCTTAAAACCAAGGCTATATTGACACTTTTTCAGGCTGTTAAAGGCTATATTGACACTTTTTTCAGGCTGTTAAAGGCATATTCTTCTCTTTTTCAGGCTACTCTAAAAAGGAATCCTGACGTTATTCCAGCTTCATTCCAAGTCCGGGGAGACATCACCTATCCAGTGTGTTCTCCCGTAATTTCAGAGCATTCTGATGTACGGTTTTAATATTCCTTAAAACCAAGGCTATATTGACACTTTTTCAGGCTGTTAAAGGCTATATTGAGACTTTTTCAGGCTGTTAAAGCATATTCTTCTCTTTTTCAGGCTACTCTAAAAAGAATCCTGACGTTATTCCAGCTTCATTCCAAGTCTGGGGAGACATCACCTTCCATGTTTCTCTCAGGTAATTTCAGAGCATTCTGATGTACGGTTTTAATATTAAGGCCTTAAACCAGGCTATATTGACACTTTTTCAGCTGTTAAAGGCTATATTGAGACTTTTTCAGGCTGTTAAAGGCATATTCTTCTCTTTTCAGGCTACTCTAAAGGAATCCTGACGTTATTCCACTTCATTCCAAGTCCGGGGGAGACCTCTATCCAGTGTGTCTCCCGGTTATTTCAGAGCATTCTGATGTACGGTTGTAATATTAAGGCCTTAAAACCAAGACTATATTGACACTTTTTCAGGCTGTTAAAGGCATATTCTTCTCTTTTTTCAGGCTTCTCTTAAAGGAATCCTACGTTATTCCAGCTTCATTCCAAGTCTGGGGGAGACATCACCTATCCAGTGTTTCTCTCATAAATTTTTTAAGCATTCTGATGTACGTTTTAATATTAAGCCTTAAAACCAAGGCTATATTGACACTTTTTCAGGCTGTTAAGGCATATTCTTCTCTTTTTCAGGCTACTCTAAAAAGGAATCCTGACGTTATCCAGCTTCATTCCAAGTCTGGGGAGACATCACCTATCCATGTTTGTCTCCCGGGTAATTTCGAGCATTCTGATGTACGGTTTTAATATATAGCCTTAAAACCAAGGCTATATTGACACTTTTTCAGGCTGTTAAAGGCTATATTGAGACTTTTTCAGGCTGTTAGGCATATTCTTCTCTTTTTCAGGCTACTCTAAAAGGAATCCTGACGTTATTCCAGCTTCATTCCAAGTCTGGGGGAGACATCACCTATCCAGTGTTTTCTTCAGGTAATTTCAGAGCATTCTGATGTACGGTTTTAATATTAAGGCCTTAAACCAAGGCTATATTGACACTTTTCAGGCGTTTAAGGCATATTCTTCTCTTTTTCAGGCTAATCTAAAATGACTCCTGACGTTATTCCAAGTCTGGGGGAGACATCACCTATCAGTGTT
>NW_022605364.1:0-59723 GCF_008692095.1 Etheostoma spectabile
AAAAGAGAAGAATATGCCTTTACTAGCCTGAAAAGTCTCAATATAGCCTTGGTTTCAAGCCTTAATTTTAAAACTGTACATCAGAATGCTTCTGGAATTACCTGAGAGACACACTGGATGGGTGAGTCTCCGCAGACTTGGAATGAAGCTGGAATAACGTCAGGATTCCTATTTAGTAGCCTGAAAAAGAGAGAATATGCCTTTACTAGCCTGAAAAAGTGTCAATATAGCCTTGGTTTCAAGCCTTATTTAAAACTGTACCTCAGAATGCTCTGAAATTACCTGAAGACACCTGGATAGTGATGTCTCCTCCCACTTGAATGAAGCTGGAATAACGTAAGGATTCCTTTTAGAGTAGCCTGAAAAGAGAAGATATGCCTCTGAAAAAGAGAAGAATATGCCTTTACTAGCCTGAAAAAGTGTCAATATAGCCTTGGTTTCAAGGCCTAATTTTAAAACTGTACATCAGAATGCTCTGAAATTACCTGAGAGACACACTGGATAGGTATGTCTCCCCTGGACTTGGAATAAGCTGGAATAACGTCAGATTCCTATTAGAGTAACCTGAAAAAGAGAAGAATATGCCTTTACTAGCCTGAAAAGTCTCAATATAGCCTTGGTTTCAAGGCCTTAATTTTAAACTGTACATCAGAATGCTCTGAAATTACCTGAGAGACACACTGGATAGGTGATGTCTCCCCCAGACTTGGAAAAGCTGGAATAACGTCAGATTCCTATTTAGAGTAACCTGAAAAAGAGAAGAATATGCCTTTACTAGCCTGAAAAAGTGTCAATATAGCCTTGGTTTCAGGCCTTAATTTTAAACTGGACATCAGAATGCTCTGAAATTACCTGAGACACACTGGATAGGTGATGTCTCCCCAGACTTGGAATGAAGCTGGAATAATGTAAGGATTCCTTTTTAGAGTAACCTGAAAAAGAGAAGATATGCCTTTACTAGCCTGAACCTGAAAAAGTGTCAATATAGCCTTGGTTTCAAGGCCTTAATTTTAAACTGTACATCAGAATGCTCTGAAATTACCTGAGAGACACACTTGGATAGTGATGTCTCCCGCAGACTGGAATGAACTGGATAACGTAAGGATTCCTTTTTAGAGTACCTGAAAAAGAGAAGAATATGCCTCTGAAAAAGAGAAGAATATGCCTTACTACCTGAAAAAACGTCAATATAGCCTTGGTTTCAAGGCCTTAATTTTAAAACTGTACATCAGAATGCTCTGAAATTACCTGAGAGACACACTGGATAGGTGATGTCTCCCCCAGACTTGGAATGAAGCTGGAATAACTAGGATTCCTTTTTAGAGTAGCCTGAAAAAGAGAAGAATATGCCTTCTGAAAAAGAGAAGAATATGCCTTACTAGCCTGAAAAAGTGTCAATATAGCCTTGGTTTCAAGGCTTAATTTTAAACTGTACATCAGAATGCTCTGAAATTACCTGAGAGACACACTGGATAGGTAATGTCTCCCCAGACTTGGAATGAAGCTGGATTACGTAAGGATTCCTTTTTAGAGTAGCCTGAAAAAGAGAAGAATATGCCTTCTGAAAAAGAAGAATATGCCTTTACTAGCCTGAAAAGTGTCAATATAGCCTTGGTTTCAAGGCCTTAATTTTAAAACCGTACATCAGAATGCTCTAAATTACCTGAGAGACACACTGGATAGGTGATGTCTCCCGCAGACTTGGAATGAAGCTGGAATAACGTAAGGATTCCTTTTAGAGTAGCCTGAAAAGAGAAAATCTGCCTTCTGAAAAGAGAAGATATGCCTTTACTAGCCTGAAAAAGTGTCAATATAGCCTTGGTTTCAAGGCTTATTTTAAAACTGTACATCAGAATGCTCTGAAATTACCTGAGAGACACACTGGATAGGTGATGTCTCCGCAGACTTGGAATGAAGCTGGAATAACGTAAGGATTCCTTTTTAGAGTAGCCTGAAAAGAGAAGAAATGCCTTCTGAAATAGAAGAATATGCCTTTACTAGCCTGAAAAAGTCTCAATATAGCCTTGGTTTCAAGGCCTTAATTTTAAACCGTACATCAAATGCTCTGAAATTACCTGAGAGACACACTGGATAGGTGATGTCTCCCCATGGAATTAAGCTGGAAACTAATGAGGATTCCTTTTTAGAGTAGCCTGAAAAAGAGAAGAATATGCCTTCTAAAAAGAGAAGATTGCCTTTACTAGCCTGAAAAGTCCATATAGGCTTGGTTTCAAGGCCTTAATTTTAAAACTGTACATCAGAATGCTCTGAAATTACCTGAGACACACTGTATAGGTGTGTCTCCCCAACTTGGAATGAAGCTGGAATAACGTAAGATTCCTTTTTAGAGTAGCCTGAAAAAGGAAGAATTGCCTCTGAAAAAGAGAAGAATATGCCTTTACTAGCCTGAAAAAGTGTCAATATAGCCTGGTTTCAAGGCCTTAATTTTAAATCCGTACATCAGAATGCTCTGAAATTACCTGAGAGACACACTGGATAGGTAATGTCTCCTCCAGACTTGGAATTAAGCTGGAATAACGTCAGGATTCCTATTTAGAGTAGCCTGAAAAAGAGAAGAATATGCCTTTACTAGCCTGAAAAGTGTCAATATAGCCTTGGTTTCAAGGCCTTAATTTAAACCGTACATCAGAATGCTCTGAAATTACCTGAGACACACTGGATAGGTGATGTCTCCTCCCCAGACTTGGAATGAAGCTGGAATAACGTAAGGATTCCTTTTAGAGTAGCCTGAAAAAGAGAAGAATGCCTTCTGAAAAGAGAAGAATATGCCTTTACTAGCCTGAAAAAGTGTCAATATAGCCTTGGTTTCAAGGCCTTAATTTTAAAACTGTACATCAGAATGCTCTGAAATTACCTGAGAGACACACTGGATAGGTGATGTCTCCCCAGACTTGGAATGAAGCTGGAATATGTAAGGATTCCTTTTTAGAGTAGCCTGAAAAAGAGAAGAATATGCCTTCTGAAAAGAGAAGAATATGCCTTTACTAGCCTGAAAAAGTGTCAATATAGCCTTGGTTTCAAGGCCTTAATTTTAAACTGTACATCAGAATGCTCTGAAATTACCTGAGAGACACACTGGATATGTGATGTCTCCCCCAGACTTGGAATGAAGCTGGAATAACGAAGGATTCCTTTTAGAGTAGCCTGAAAAGAGAAGAATATCCTTCTGAAAAAGAGAAGAAAGCCTTTACTAGCCTGAAAAAGTGTCAATATAGCCTTGTTTCAAGGCCTTAATTTTAAAACTGTACATCAGAATGCTCTGAAATTACCTGAGAGACACACTGGATAGGTGATGTCTCCCCAGACTTGGAATGAAGCTGGATTAACGTATGGATTCCTTTTTAGAGTACCTGAAAAAGAGAAGAATAGCCTTCTGAAAAGAGAAGAATATGCCTTTACTAGCCTGAAAAAGTGTCAATATAGCCTTGGTTTCAAGGCCTTAATTTAAATCTGTACATCAGAATGCTCTGAAATTACCTGAGAGACACACTGGATAGGTGATGTCTCCCCAGACTTGGAATGAAGCTGGAATAACGTAGGATTCCTTTTTAGAGTAGCCTGAAAAAGAAAGAATATGCCTTCTGAAAAGAGAAGAATATGCCTTTACTAGCCTAAAAAGTGTCAATATAGCCTTGGGTTTCAAGGCCTTAATTTAAAACTGTACATCAGAATGCTCTGAAATTACCTGAGAGACACACTGGATAGGTGATGTCTCCCCGACTTGAATGAAGCTGGAATAACGTAAGATTCCTTTTTAGAGTAGCCTGAAAAGAGAAGAATATGCCTTCTGAAAGAGAATATGCCTTTACTAGCCTGAAAAAGTGTCAATATAGCCTTGGTTTCAAGGCCTTAATTTTAAATCTGTACATCAGAATGCTCTGAAATTACCTGAGAGACACACTGGATAGGTAATGTCTCCCGCAGACTTTGAATGAAGCTGGAATCGGTAAGGATTCCTTTTTAGAGTAGCCTGAAAAAGAGAAAATATGCCTTCTGAAAAAGAGAAATATGCCTTTCTAGCCTGACCTGAAAAAGTGTCAATATAGCCTTGGTTTCAAGGCCTTAATTTTAAACTGTACATCAGAATGCTCTGAAATTACCTGAGAGACACACTGGATAGGTGATGTCTCCCGAACTTGGAATGAAGCTGGAATAACGTAAGGATTCCTTTTTAGAGTAGCCTGAAAAAGAGAAGAATATGCCTTCTGAAAAAGAGAAGAATATGCCTTTACTAGCCTGAAAAGTGTCAATATAGCCTTGGTTTCAAGGCCTTAATTTTAAATCGTACATCAGAATGCTCTGAAATTACCTGAGACCACACTGGATAGGTAATGTCTCCTCCAGACTTGGAATTAAGCTGGAATAACGTCAGGATTCCTATTTAGAGTAGCCTGAAAAGAGAAGAATATGCCTTTACTAGCCTGAAAAAGTGTCAATATAGCCTTGGTTTCAAGGCCTTAATTTTAAACTGTACATCAGAATGCTCTGAAATTACCTGAGAGACACACTGGATAGGTGATGTCTCCCCCAGACTTGGAATGAAGCTGGAATAACGTAAGGATTCCTTTTTAGAGTAGCCTGAAAAAGAGAAGAATATGCCTTCTGAAAGAGAAGAATATGCCTTTACTAGCCTGAAAAAGTGTCAATATAGCCTTGGTTTCAAGGCCTTAATTTTAAAACTGTACATCAGAATGCTCTGAAATTACCTGAGACACACTGGATAGGTGATGTCTCCCCCAGACTTGGAATGAAGCTGGAATACGTAAGGATTCCTTTTTAGAGTAGCCTGAAAAAGAGAAGAATATGCCTTCTGAAAAGAGAAGAATATGCCTTTACTAGCCTGAAAAAGTGTCAATATAGCCTTGGTTTCAAGGCCTTAATTTTAAATCCGTACATCAGAATGCTCTGAAATTACCTGAGAGACACACTGGATAGGTAATGTCTCCTCCAGACTTGGAATTAAGCTGGAATAACGTCAGGATTCCTATTTAGAGTAACCTGAAAAAGAGAAGAATATGCCTTTACTAGCCTGAAAAAGTGTCAATATAGCCTTGGTTTCAAGGCCTTAATTTTAAAACTGTACATCAAATCTCTGAATTACCTGAGAACACACTGGATAGGTGATGTCCTCCCGCAGACTTGGAATGAAGCTGGAATAATGTAAGGATTCCTTTTTAGAGTAGCCTGAAAAGAGAAGAATATGCCTTCTGAAAAGAGAAGAATATGCCTTTACTAGCCTGAAAAAGTGTCAATATAGCCTTGGTTTCAAGGCCTTAATTTTAAACTGTACATCAGAATGCTCTGAAATTACCTGAGAGACACACTGGATAGTGATGTCTCCCGAGACTTGGAATGAAGCTGAAAAATAAGTAGATTCCTTTTTAGTAGCCTGAACCGAAAAGAATGATTTCTGAAAAGAGACGAATTCCTTCTGAAAAGAGAAGATATGCCTTTACTAGCCTGAAAAAGTGTCAATATAGCCTTGGTTTCAAGCCTTAATTTTAAACTGTACATCAGAATGCTCTGAAATTACCTGAGAGACACACTGGATAGGTGATGTCTCCCCCAGACTTGGAATGAAGCTGGAATAACGTAAGGATTCCTTTTTAGAGTAGCCTGAAAAGAGAATAATATGCCTTTGAAAAGAGAAGAATATGCCTTTACTAGCCTGAAAAAGTCTCAATATAGCCTTGTTTCAAGCCTTAATTTTAAAACTGTACATCAGAATGCTCTGAAATTACCTGAGAGACACACTGGATAGGTGATGTCTCCCCAGACTTGGAATGAAGCTGGAATAACGTAGGATTCCTTTTTAGAGTAGCCTGAAAAAGAGAGAATATGCCTTCTGAAAAGAAAGAATATGCCTTTACTAGCCTGAAAAAGTGTCAATATAGCCTTGGTTTCAGGCCTTAATTTTAAAACTGTACATCAAATGCTCTGAAATTACCTGAGAGACACACTGGATAGGTATGTCCTCCCCAGACTTGGAATGAAGCTGGAATAACGTAAGGATTCCTTTTTAGAGTAGCCTGAAAAAGAGAAGAATATGCCTTTACTAGCCTGAAAAAGTGTCAATATAGCCTTGGTTTCAAGGCCTTAATTTTAAATCTGTACATCAGAATGCTCTGAAATTACCTGAGAGACACACTGGATAGGTAATGTCTCCTCCAGACTTGGAATGAAGCTGGAATAACGTCAGGATTCCTATTAGAGTAACCTGAAAAAGAGAAGAATAGCCTTTACTAGCCTGAAAAAGTGTCAATATAGCCTTGTTTCAAGGCCTTAATTTTAACTGTACATCAGAATGCTCTGAAATTACCTGAGAGACACACTGGATAGGTAATGTCTCCCCAGACTTGGAATGAAGCTGGAATAACGTAAGGATTCCTTTTTAGAGTAGCCTGAAAAGAGAAGAATATGCCTTCTGAAAAAGAGAAGAATATGCCTTTACTAGCCTGAAAAAGTGTCAATATAGCCTTGGTTTCAAGGCCTTAATTTTAAAACGGTACATCAGAATGCTCTGAAATTACCTGAGAGACACACTGGATAGGTGATGTCTCCCCCAGACTTGGAATGAAGCTGGAATACGTAAGGATTCCTTTTTAGAGTAGCCTGAAAAAGAGAAAATATGCCTTCTGAAAAAGAGAGAATATGCCTTTACTAGCCTGAAAAAGTGTCAATATAGCCTTGGTTTCAAGGCCTTAATTTTAAATCTGTACATCAGAATGCTCTGAATTACCTGAGAGACACACTGGATAGTGAGTCTCCCCAGACTTGGAATGAAGCTGGAATAACGTACGGATTCCTTTTTAGAGTAGCCTGAAAAAGAAGAAGATGCCTTCTGAAAAAGAGAAGAATATGCCTTTACTAGCCTGAAAAAGTGCAATATAGCCTTGTTTCAAGGCCTTAATTTTAAAACCGTACATCAGAATGCTCTGAAATTACCTGAGAGACACACTGGATAGGTAATGTCTCCTCCAGACTTGGAATTAAGCTGAATAACGTCAGGATTCCTATTTAGAGTAACCTGAAAAGAGAAGAATATGCCTTTACTAGCCTGAAAAGTCTCAATATAGCCTTGTTTTCAAGGCCTTAATTTTAAACTGTACATCAGAATGCTCTGAAATTACCTGAGAGACACACTGATAGGTGATGTCTCCCCCGACTTGGAATGAAGCTGAATAACGTAAGGATTCTTTTTAGAGTAGCCTGAAAAAGAGAAGAATATGCCTTCTGAAAAAGAGAAGAATATGCCTTTACTAGCCTGAAAAAGTTCAATATAGCCTTGGTTCAAGGCCTTAATTTTAAACTGTACATCAGAATGCTCTGAAATTACCTGAGAGACACACTGGATAGGTGATGTCTCCCGTAGACTTGGAATGAAGCTGGATAACGTATGGATTCCTTTTTAGAGTAGCCTGAAAAAGAAGATAGAATATGCCTTCTGAAAAAGAGAAGAATATGCCTTTACTAGCCTGAAAAGTGTCATATAGCCTTGGTTTCAAGGCCTTAATTTTAAAACTGTACATCAGAATGCTCTGAAATTACCTGAGAGACACACTGGATAGTGATGTCTCCTCCAGACTTGGAATGACTGAAAACGTAAGGATTCCTTTTAGAGTACCTGAAAAAGAGAAGAATATGCCTCTGAAAAAGAGAAGAATATGCCTTTACTAGCCTGAAAAAGTGTCAATATAGCCTTGGTTTCAAGGCCTTAATTTTAAACTGTACATCAGAATGCTCTGAAATTACCTGAGAGACACACTGGATAGGTGATGTCTCCCGCGACTTGGAATGAAGCTGGAATAACGTATGGATTCCTTTTTAGAGTAGCCTGAAAAAGAGAAAATATGCCTTCTGAAAAAGAGAAGAATATGCCTTACTAGCCTGAAAAAGTGTCAATATAGCCTTGGTTTCAAGGCCTTATTTTAAATCCGTACATCAGAATGCTCTGAAATTACCTGAGAGACACACTGGATAGGTGATGTCTCCCGCAGACTTGGAATGAGCTGGAATAACGTAAGGATTCCTTTTTAGAGTAGCCTGAAAAAGAGAGAAATGCCTTCTGAAAAAGAGAGATATGCCTTTACTAGCCTGAAAAAGTCTCAATATAGCCTTGGTTCAAGGCCTTATTTTAAAACTGTACATAATGCTCTGAAATTACCTGAGAGACACACTGGATAGGTGATGTCTCCCCAGACTTGGAATGAAGCTGGAATACGTAAGGATTCTTTTTAGAGTAGCCTGAAAAAGAGAAGATATGCCTTCTGAAAAAGAGAAGAATATGCCTTTACTAGCCTGAAAAAGTGTCAATATAGCCTTGGTTTCAAGGCCTTAATTTTAATCGTACATCAGAATGCTCTGAAATTACCTGAGAGACACACTGGATAGGTATGTCTCCCGCAGACTTGGAATGAAGCTGGAATAACGTAAGGATTCCTTTTTAGAGTAGCCTGAAAAAGAGAAGAATATGCCTGAAAAAGAGAAGAATATGCTTTACTAGCCTGAAAAAGTGTCAATATAGCCTTGTTTTCAAGGCCTTAATTTTAAAACTGTACATCAGAATGCTCTGAAATTACCTGAGAGACACACTGGATAGGTGATGTCTCCCCAGACTTGGAATGAAGCTGGAATAACGTAAGGATTCCTTTTTAGAGTACCTGAAAAAGAGAGAATATGCCTTCTGAAAAAGAGAAGATATGCCTTTACTAGCCTGAAAAAGTGTCAATATAGCCTTGGTTTCAAGGCCTTAATTTTAAACTGTCAGCAGAATGCTCTGAAATTACCTGAGAGACCACTGGATAGGTATGTCTCCCCCAGACTTGAATAAGCTGGAATAACGTCAGGATTCCTATTTAGAGTAACCTGAAAAAGAGAAGAATATGCCTTTACTAGCCTGAAAAAGTCTCAATATAGCCTTGGTTTCAAGGCCTTATTTTAAAACTGTACATCAGAATGCTCTGAAATTACCTGAGAGACACACTGGAAGGTGATGTCTCCTCCCAGACTTGGAATGAAGCTGGAATAACGTAAGGATTCCTTTTAGAGTAGCCTGAAAAGAGAAGAATATGCCTTCTGAAAAGAAAGAATAGCCTTTACTAGCCTGAAAAAGTGTCAATATAGCCTTGGTTTCAAGGCCTTAATTTTAAAACGTACATCAGATGCTCTGAAATTACCTGAGAGACACACTGGATAGGTGATGTCTCCCCCAGACTTGGAATGAAGCTGGAATAAAACGTCAGGATTCCTATTTAGAGTAACCTGAAAAAGAGAAGAATATGCTTTACTAGCCTGAAAAAGTGTCATATAGCCTTGGTTTCAAGGCCTTAATTTTAAACTGTACATCAGAATGCTCTGAAATTACCTGAGAGACACACTGGTAGGTATGTCTCCTCCAGACTTGGAATTAAGCTGGAATAACGTCAGGATTCCTATTTAGAGTAACCTGAAAAAGAGAAGAATATGCCTTTACTAGCCTGAAAAGTGTCAATATAGCCTTGGTTTCAAGGCCTTAATTTTAAACTGTACATCAAGCTCTGAAATTACCTGAGAGACACACTGGATAGGTGATGTCTCCCCAGACTTGGAGAAGCTGGAATAACGTAAGATTCCTTTTTAGAGTAGCCTGAAAAAGAGAAGAATATGCCTTTACTAGCCTGAAAAAGTGTCATATAGCCTTGGTTTCAAGGCCTTAATTTTAAACTGTACATCAGAATGCTCTGAAATTACCTGAGAGACACACTTAGGTAATGTCTCCTCCAGACTTGGAATGAAGCTGGAATAACGTCAGGATTCCTTTTTAGAGTAACCTGAAAAGAGAAGAATATGCCTTTACTAGCCTGAAAAAGTGTCATATAGCCTTGGTTTCAAGGCCTTAATTTTAAAACTGTACATCAGAATTCTGAATTACCTGAGAGACACACTGGATAGGTGATGTCTCCCCCAGACTTGGAATTAAGCTGGAATAACGTAAGGATTCCTTTTTAGAGTAGCCTGAAAAAGAGAAGAATATGCCTTCTGAAAAAGAGAAATATGCCTTTACTAGCCTGAAAAAGTCTCAATATAGCCTTGGTTTCAAGGCCTTAATTTTAAATCCGTACATCAGAATGCTCTGAAATTACCTGAGAGACACACTGGATAGGTAATGTCTCCTCCAGACTTGGAATGAAGCTGGAATAACGTCAGGATTCCTATTTAGAGTAACCTGAAAAAGAGAAGAATATGCCTTTACTAGCCTGAAAAGTCTCAATATAGCCTTGGTTTCAAGGCCTTATTTTAAAACTGTACATCAGAATGCTCTGAAATTACCTGAGGACACACTGGATAGGTGATGTCTCCCCAGACTTGGAATGAAGCTGGAATAATGTAAGGATTCCTTTTTAGAGTACCTGAAAAGAGAAGATATGCCTTCTGAAAAAGAGAAGAATATGCCTTACTAGCCTGAAATGTCAATATAGCCTTGGTTTCAAGGCCTTAATTTTAAACTGTACATCAGAATGCTCTGAAATTACCTGAGACACACTGGATAGGGATGTCTCCTCCAGACTTGGAATGAGCTGGAATAACGTCAGGATCCTATTTAGAGTAACCTGAAAAGAGAAGAATATGCCTTTACTAGCCTGAAAAGTCTCAATATAGCCTTGTTTCAAGGCCTTAATTTTAAAACTGTACATCAGAATGCTCTGAAATTACCTGAGAGACACACTGGATAGGTGATGTCTCCCGCAGACTGGAATGAAGCTGGAATAATGTAAGGATTCCTTTTTAGAGTAGCCTGAAAAGAGAAGAATATGCCTTCTGAAAAAGAGAAGAATATGCTTTACTAGCCTGAAAAAGTGTCAATATAGCCTTGGTTTCAAGGCCTTAATTTTAAAACTGTACATCAATGCTCTGAAATTACCTGAGAGACACACTGGATAGGTGAGTCTCCCCAGACTTGGAATGAGCTGGAATAACGTAAGGATTCCTTTTTAGAGTAACCTGAAAAAGAAGAAGAATATGCCTTTACTAGCCTGAAAAAGTGTCAATATAGCCTTGGTTTCAAGGCCTTAATTTTAAATCCGTACATCAGAATGCTCTGAAATTACCTGAGAGACACACTGGATAGGTAATGTCTCCTCCAGACTTGGAATGAAGCTGGAATAACGTAAGGATTCCTTTTAGAGTAGCCTGAAAAAGAGAAGAATTGCCTTTACTAGCCTGAAAAAGTGTCAATAGCCTTGGTTTCAAGGCCTTAATTTAAATCTGTACATCAGAATGCTCTGAAATTACCTGAGAGACACACTGGATAGGTGATGTCTCCCCAGACTTGGAATGAAGCTGGAATAACGTAAGGATTCCTTTTAGAGTAGCCTGAAAGAGAAGAAGATGCTTCTGAAAAGAGAAGAATATGCCTTTACTAGCCTGAAAAAGTGTCAATATAGCCTTGGTTTCAAGGCCTTAATTTTAAAACTGTACATCAGAATGCTCTGAAATTACCTGAGAGACACACTGGATGGTGATGTCTCCTCCAGACTTGGAATGAAGCTGGAATAACGTCAGGATTCCTTTTTAGAGTAGCCTGAAAAAGAGAAGAATATGCTTTACTAGCCTGAAAAAGTGTCAATATAGCCTTGGTTTCAAGGCCTTAATTTTAAATCCGTAATCAGAATGCTCTGAAATTACCTGAGAGACACACTGGATAGGTGATGTCTCCCCCAGACTTGGAATGAAGCTGGAATAACGTAAGGATTCCTTTTTAGAGTAGCCTGAAAAAGAGAAGAATATGCCTTCTGAAAAGAGAAGAATATGCCTTTACTAGCCTGAAAGTGTCAATATAGCCTTGGTTTCAAGGCCTTAATTTTAAAACTGTACATCAGAATGCTCTGAAATTACCTGAGAGACACACTGGATAGGTAATGTCTCCTCCAGACTTGGAATTAAGCTGGAATAACGTAAGGATTCCTTTTTAGAGTAACCTGAAAAAGAGAAGAATATGCCTTACTAGCCTGAAAAGTGTCAATATAGCCTTGGTTTCAAGGCCTTATTTTAAAACTGTACATCAGAATGCTCTGAAATTACCTGAGAGACACACTGGATAGGTGATGTCTCCCCAGACTTGGATTAAGCTGGAATAACGTAAGGATTCCTTTTAGAGTAGCCTAAAGAGAAGAAGAAAAAGAGAAGAATATGCCTTTACTAGCCTGAAAAGTGTCAATATAGCCTTGGTTTCAAGGCCTTAATTTTAAAACTGTACATCAGAATGCTCTGAAATTACCTGAGAGACACACTGGATAGGTGATGTCTCCCCCAGACTTGGAATGAAGCTGAATAACGTCAGGATTCCTATTAGAGTAGCCTGAAAAAGAGAAGAATATGCCTTTACTAGCCTGAAAAGTGTCAATATAGCCTTGGTTTCAAGGCCTTAATTTTAAAACTGTACATCAGAATGCTCTGAATTACCTGAGAGACACACTGGATAGGTGATGTCTCCCCAGACTTGGATGAAGCTGGAATAACGTAAGGATTCCTTTTTAGAGTAGCCTGAAAAAGAGAAGAATATGCCTTCTGAAAAAGAGAAAATATGCCTTCTAGCCTGAAAAAGTGTCAATATAGCCTTGGTTTCAAGGCCTTAATTTTAAACTGTACATCAGAATGCTCTGAAATTACCTGAGAGACACACTGGATAGGGATGTCTCCCCAGACTTGGAATGAAGCTGGAATACGTCAGGATTCCTTTTTTAGAGTAACCTGAAAAAGAGAAGAATATGCTTTACTAGCCTGAAAAAGTGTCAATATAGCCTTGGTTTCAAGGCCTTAATTTTAAATCTGTACATCAATGCTCTGAAATTACCTGAGAGACAACTGGGATAGGTAATGTCTCCTCCAGACTTGGAATGAAGCTGGAATAACGTCAGATTCCTATTAAGTAACCTGAAAAGAGAAGAATATGCCTTTACTAGCCTGAAAAAGTCTCAATATAGCCTTGGTTTCAAGGCCTTAATTTTAAAACTGTACATCAGAATGCTCTGAAATTACCTGAGGACACACTGGATAGGTGATGTCTCCCCCAGACTTGGATGAAGCTGGAATAACGTAAGGATTCCTTTTTAGAGTAGCCTGAAAAAGAGAAGAATATGCCTTCTGAAAAAGAGAAGAATATGCCTTTACTAGCCTGAAAAAGTGTCAATATAGCCTTGGTTTCAAGGCCTTAATTTTAAATCCGTACATCAGAATGCTCTGAAATTACCTGAGAGACACACTGGATAGGTAATGTCTCCTCCAGACTTGGAATGAAGCTGGAATAACGTCAAGGATTCCTTTTAGAGTAGCCTGAAAAAGAGAAGAATATGCCTTTACTAGCCTGAAAAAGTGTCATATAGCCTTGGTTTCAAGGCCTTAATTTTAAATCCGTACATCAGAATGCTCTGAAATTACCTGAGAGACACACTGGATAGGTAATGTCTCCCCCAGACTTGGGAATGAAGCTGGAATAACGTAAGGATTCCTATTTAGAGTACCTGAAAAGAGAAGAATATGCCTTTACTAGCCTGAAAAAGTGTCAATATAGCCTTGGTTTCAAGGCCTTATTTTAAAACTGTACATCAGAATGCTCTGAAATTACCTGAGAGACACACTGGATATGATGTCTCCCCAGACTTGGAATGAAGCTGGAATAACGTAAGGATTCCTTTTAGAGTAGCCTGAAAAAGAGAAGAATATGCCTTCTGAAAAAGAAAGAATATGCCTTTACTAGCTGAAAAAGTGTCAATATAGCCTTGTTTCAAGCCTTAATTTTAAAACTGTACATCAGAATGCTCTGAAATTACCTGAGAGACACACTGGATAGTATGTCTCCCCCAGACTTGGAATGAAGCTGGAATAACGTAAGGATTCCTTTTTAGAGTAGCCTGAAAAGAGAAGAATATGCCTTTGACTAGCTAGCCTGAAAAAGTCAATATAGCCTTGGTTTCAAGGCCTTAATTTAAATCCGTACATCAGAATGCTCTGAATTACCTGAGAGACACACTGGATAGGTAATGTCTCCTCCAGACTTGGAATTAAGCTGAATAACGTCAGGATTCCTATTTAGAGTAACCTGAAAAAGAGAAGAATATGCCTTTACTAGCCTGAAAAAGTGTCAATTAGCCTTGGTTTCAAGGCCTTAATTTTAAACGTACATCGAATGCTCTGAAATTACCTGAGAGACACACTGGATAGGTGATGTCTCCCCAGACTTGGAATGAAGCTGGAATAACGTAAGGATTCCTTTTTAGAGTAGCCTAAAAAGAGAAGAATATGCCTTCTGAAAAAGAAGAATATGCCTTTACTAGCCTGAAAAGTGTCAATATAGCCTTGGTTTCAAGGCCTTAATTTAAAACGTACATCAGAATGCTCTGAAATTACCTGAGAGACACACTGGATAGGTGATGTCTCCCCGACTTGGAATGAGCTGGAATAACGTAAGGATTCCTTTTTAGAGTAGCCTGAAAAGAGAAGAATATGCCTTTACTAGCCTGAAAAAGTCTCAATATAGCCTTGGTTTTCAAGGCCTTATTTTAAAACTGTACATCAGAATGCTCTGAAATTACCTGAGAGACACACTGGATAGGTGATGTCTCCCCAGACTTGGAATGAAGCTGGAATAACGTAGGATCCTTTTTAGAGTAGCCTGAAAAAAGAAGAATATGCCTTCTGAAAAAGAGAAGAAAGACAAGACTTGAATTGAGCTTGGAAATAACTGTCAGGATTCCTATTTAGAGTAACCTGAAAAAGAGAAGAATATGCCTTTACTAGCCTGAAAAAGTGTCAATATAGCCTTGGTTTCAAGGCCTTAATTTAAAACTGTACATCAGAATGCTCTGAAATTACCTGAGAGACCACTGGATAGGTAATGTCTCCCCCAGACTTGGAATGAAGCTGGAATAACGTAAGGATTCCTATTTAGAGTAACCTGAAAAAGAGAAGAATATGCCTTTACTAGCCTGAAAAAGTGTCAATATAGCCTTGGTTTCAAGGCCTTAATTTTAAAACTGTACATCAGAATGCTCTGAAATTACCTGAGAGACACACTGGATAGGTGATGTCTCCCCCAGACTTGGAATGAAGCTGGAATAACGTAAGGATTCCTTTTTAGAGTAGCCTGAAAAGAGAAGAATATGCCTTCTGAAAAAGAGAAGAATATGCCTTTACTAGCCTGAAAAGTGTCATATAGCCTTGGTTTCAAGCCTTAATTTTAAAACTGTACATCAGAATGCTCTGAAATTACCTGAGAGACACACTGGATAGGTGATGTCTCCCCCAGACTTGGAATGAAGCTGGAATAACGTAAGGATTCCTTTTTAGAGTAGCCTGAAAAAGAGAAGAATATGCCTTCTGAAAAAGAGAAGAATATGCCTTTACTAGCCTGAAAAAGTGTCAATATAGCCTTGGTTTCAAGGCCTTAATTTTAAACTGTACATCAGAATGCTCTGAATTACCTGAGAGACACACTGGATAGGTATGTCTCCCCCAGACTTGGAATGAAGCTGGAATAACGTAAGGATTCCTTTTAGAGTAGCCTGAAAAAGAGAAGAATATGCCTTTACTAGCCTGAAAAAGTGTCAATATAGCCTTGGTTTCAAGGCCTTAATTTTAAACTGTACATCAGAATGCTCTGAAATTACCTGAGAGACACACTGGATAGGTATGTCTCCTCCAGACTTGGATGAAGCTGAATAACGTCAGGATTCCTATTTAGAGTAGCCTGAAAAAGAGAAGAATAATGCCTTACTAGCCTGAAAAGTCTCAATATAGCCTTGGTTTCAAGGCCTAATTTAAAACTGTACATCAGAATGCTCTGAATTACCTGAGAGACACACTGGATAGGTGATGTCTCCCCCAGACTTGGAATGAAGCTGGAATAACGTAAGGATTCCTTTTTAGAGTAGCCTGAAAAAGAGAAGAATATGCCTTCTGAAAAAAGAGAAGAAAGACAAAGACTTGGAATTGAGCTGGAATGAAACGTCAGGATTCCTTTTTAGAGTAACCTGAAAAAGAGAAAATAGCCTTTACTAGCCTGAAAAAGTGTCATATAGCCTTGTTTTCAAGGCCTTAATTTTAAAAATGTACATCAGAATGCTCTGAATTACCTGAGAGACACACTGGATAGGTAATGTCTCCTCCAGACTTGGAATAAGCTGGAATAACGTCAGGATTCCTATTTAGAGTCCTGAAAAAGAGAAGAATATGCCTTTACTAGCCTGAAAAAGTGTCAATATAGCCTTGGTTTCAAGGCCTTAATTTTAAAACTGTACATCAGAATGCTCTGAAATTACCTGAGAGACACACTGGATAGGTGATGTCTCCCCCAGACTTGGAATGAAGCTGGAATAACGTAAGGATTCCTTTTTAGAGTACCTGAAAAAGAGAAGATATGCCTTCTGAAAAAGAGAAGAATATGCCTTTACTAGCCTGAAAAGTGTCAATATAGCCTTGGTTCAAGGCCTTAATTTTAAATCTGTACATCAGAATGCTCTGAAATTACCTGAGAGACACACTGGATAGGTGATGTCTCCTCCAGACTTGGAATGAAGCTGGAAATAACGTCAGGATTCCTTTTGAGTAACCTGAAAAGAGAAGAATATGCCTTTACTAGCCTGAAAAAGTGTCATATAGCCTTGGTTTCAAGGCCTTAATTTAAAACTGTACATCAGAATGCTCTGAAATTACCTGAGAGACACACTGGATAGGTGATGTCTCCGCAGACTTGGAATGAAGCTGGAATAACGTAAGGATTCCTTTTTAGAGTAGCCTGAAAAAGAGAAGAATATGCCTTTACTAGCCTGAAAAAGTGTCAATATAGCCTTGGTTTCAAGGCCTTAATTTTAAAATGTACATCAGAATGCTCTGAAATTACCTGAGAGACACACTGGATAGGTAATGTCTCCTCCAGACTTGGAATTAAGCTGGAATAACGTCAGATTCCTATTTAGAGTAACCTGAAAAAGAGAAGAATATGCCTTTACTAGCCTGAAAAGTCTCAATATAGCCTTGGTTTCAAGGCCTTAATTTTAAAACTGTACATCAGAATGCTCTGAAATTACCTGAGAGACACACTGGATAGGTGTGTCTCCCCAGACTTGGAATGAAGCTGGAATAACGTAAGGATTCCTTTTTAGAGTAGCCTGAAAAAGAGAAGAATATGCCTTCTGAAAAAGAGAAGAATATGCCTTTACTAGCCTGAAAAAGTGTCAATATAGCCTTGGTTTCAAGCCTTAATTTTAAATCTGTACATCAGAATGCTCTGAAATTACCTGAGAGACACACTGGATAGGTATGTCTCCCTCCAGACTTGGAATGAAGCTGGAATAACGTCAGGATTCCTATTTAGAGTAACCTGAAAAAGAGAAGAATATGCCTTTACTAGCCTGAAAAAGTGTCAATATAGCCTTGGTTTCAAGGCCTTAATTTTAAAACTGTACATCAGAATGCTCTGAAATTACCTGAGAGACACACTGGATAGGTGATGTCTCCCCAGACTTGGAATGAAGCTGGAATAACGTAAGGATTCCTTTTAGAGTAGCCTGAAAAAGAGAAGAATATGCCTTTACTAGCCTGAAAAAGGTCAATATAGCCTTGGTTTCAAGGCCTTAATTTAAAACTGTACATCAGAATGCTCTGAATTACCTGAGAGACACACTGGATAGGTGATGTCTCCCCCAGACTTGGAATGAAGCTGGAATAACGTAGGATTCCTTTTTAAGTAGCCTGAAAAAGAGAGAATATCCTTGAAAAGAGAAGATATGGATTCTGGACAAGAGCCTGAAAAAGAGAATATGCCTTTACTAGCCTGAAAAAGTGTCAATATAGCCTTGGTTTCAAGCCTTAATTTTAATCCGTACATCAGAATGCTCTGAAATTACCTGAGAGACACACTGGATAGGTAATGTCTCCTCCAGACTTGGAATGAAGCTGGAATAACGTCAGGATTCCTATTTAGAGTAACCTGAAAAAGCCTGAAAAATATGCCTTTACTAGCCTGAAAAAGTGTCAATATAGCCTTGGTTTCAAGGCCTTATTTTAAAACTGTACTCAGAATGCTCTGAAATTACCTGAGAGACACACTGGATAGGTGATGTCTCCCCCAGACTTGAATTAAGCTGGAATAACGTAAGGATTCCTTTTTAAGTAGCCTGAAAAAGAGAAGAATAGCCTTCTGAAAAAGAGAAGAATATGCCTTTACTAGCCTGAAAAGTGTCAATATAGCCTTGGTTTCAAGGCCTTAATTTAAAACTGTACATCAGAATGCTCTGAAATTACCTGAGAGACACACTGGATAGGTGATGTCTCCCCCAGACTTGGAATGAAGCTGGAATAACGTAAGGATTCCTTTTTAGAGTAGCCTGAAAAAGAGAAGAATATGCCTTCTGAAAAAGAGAAGAATATGCCTTTACTAGCCTGAAAAAGTGTCAATATAGCCTTGGTTCAAGGCCTTAATTTTAAAACTGTACATCAGAATGCTCTGAAATTACCTGAGAGACACACTGGATAGGTAATGTCTCCCCAGACTTGGAATGAAGCTGAATAACGTAAGGATTCCTTTTTAGAGTACCTGAAAAAGAGAAGAATATGCCTTTACTAGCCTGAAAAAGTGTCAAGATAGCCTTGGTTTCAAGCCTTAATTTTAAATCCGTACATCAGAATGCTCTGAAATTACCTGAGAGACACAAGGATAGGTAATGTCTCCTCCAGACTTGAATGAAGCTGGAATAACGTCAGGATTCCTATTTAGAGTAACCTAAAAGAGAAGAATATGCCTTTACTAGCCTGAAAAAGTCTCAATATAGCCTTGGTTTCAAGCCTTAATTTTAAAACTGTACATCAGAATGCTCTGAAATTACCTGAGAGACACACTGGATAGGTGATGTCTCCCCAGACTTGGAATGAAGCTGGAATAACGTAAGGATTCCTTTTTAGAGTAGCCTGAAAAAGAGAAGATATCCTTCTGAAAAAGATAAGAGCATACAAAGCTTGGAATTGACTGGAATAACGTCAGGATTCCTTTTTAGAAGAAAAAGAGATATGCCTTTACTAGCCTGAAAAAGTGTCAATATAGCCTTGGTTTCAAGGCCTTAATTTTAAATCCGTACATCAGAATGCTCTGAAATTACCTGAGAGACACCACTGGATAGGTAATGTCTCCTCCAGACTTGGAATGAAGCTGGAATAACGTCAGGATTCCTATTTAGAGTAACCTGAAAAAGAGAAGAATATGCCTTTACTAGCCTGAAAAAGTGTCAATATAGCCTTGGTTTCAAGGCCTTAATTTTAAAACTGTACATCAGAATGCTCTGAAATTACCTGAGAGACACAATGGATAGGTGATGTCTCCCCCAGACTTGGAATGAAGCTGGAATAACGTAAGGATTCCTTTTTAGAGTAGCCTGAAAAAGAGAAGAATATGCCTTCTGAAAAAGAGAAGATATGCCTTTACTAGCCTGAAAAAGTGTCAATATAGCCTTGGTTTCAAGCCTTAATTTTAAATCCGTACATCAGAATGCTCTGAAATTACCTGAGAGACACACTGGATAGGTAATGTCTCCTCCAGACTTGGAATTAAGCTGGAATAACGTCAGGATTCCTATTTAGAGTAACCTGAAAAAGAGAAGAATATGCCTTTACTAGCCTGAAAAAGTGTCAATATAGCCTTGGTTTCAAGGCCTTAATTTTAAAACCGTACATCAGAATGCTCTGAAATTACCTGAGAGACACACTGGATAGGTAATGTCTCCTCCAGACTTGGAATGAAGCTGGAATAACGTCAGGATTCCTATTTAGAGTAACCTGAAAAAGAGAAGAATATGCCTTTACTAGCCTGAAAAAGTGTCAATATAGCCTTGGTTTCAAGGCCTTAATTTTAAAACTGTACATCAGAATGCTCTGAAATTACCTGAGAGACACACTGGATAGGTGATGTCTCCCCAGACTTGGAATTAAGCTGGAATAACGTAAGGATTCCTATTTAGAGTAACCTGAAAAAGAGAAGAATATGCCTTTACTAGCCTGAAAAAGTCTCAATATAGCCTTGGTTTCAGGCCTTAATTTTAAACTGTACATCAGAATGCTCTGAAATTACCTGAGAGACACACTGGATATTGATGTCTCCCCCAGACTTGGAATGAAGCTGGAATAAGTAAGGATTCCTTTTTAGAGTAGCCTGAAAAAGAGAAGAATATGCCTTCTGAAAAAGAGAAGAATATGCCTTACTAGCCTGAAAAAGTGTCAATATAGCCTTGGTTTCAAGGCCTTAATTTAAAACTGTACATCAGAATGCTCTTAAATTACCTGAGAGACACACTGGATAGGTAATGTCTCCTCCAGACTTGGAATGAAGCTGGAATAACGTAAGGATTTCTTTTTAGAGTAGCCTGAAAAAGAGAAGAATATGCCTTTACTAGCCTGAAAAAGTGTCAATATAGCCTTGGTTTCAAGGCCTTATTTTAAATCCGTACATCAGAATGCTCTGAAATTACCTGAGAGACACAATGGATAGGTAAAGTCTCCTCCAGACTTGGAATGAAGCTGGAATAACGTCAGGATTCCTATTTAGAGTAACCTGAAAAAGAGAATATATGCATTTACTAGCCTGAAAAAGTCTCAATATAGCCTTGGTTTCAAAGCCTTAATTTTAAAACTGTACATCAGAATGCTCTGAAATTACCTGAGAGACACACTGGATAGGTGATGTCTCCCCCAGACTTGGAATGAAGCTGGTATATCGTAAGGATTCCTTTTTAGAGTAGCCTGAAAAAGAGAAGAATATGCCTTCTGAAAAAGAGAAGAGAAGACAAAGACTTGGAATTGAGCTGGAATAACGTCAGGATTCCTATTTAGAGTAACCTGAAAAAGAGAAGAATATGTCTTTACTAGCCTGAAAAAGTGTCAATATAGCCTTGGTTTCAAGGCCTTAATTTTAAATCCGTACATCAGAATACTCTGAAATTACCTGAGAGACACAATGGATAGGTAAAGTCTCCTCCAGACTTGGAATGAAGCTGGAATAACGTCAGGATTCCTATTTAGAGTAACCTGAAAAAGAGAAGAATATTCCTTTACTAGCCTGAAAAAGTGTCAATATAGCCTTGGTTTCAAGGCCTTAATTTTAAAACTGTACATCAGAATATTCTGAAATTACCTGAGAGACACACTGGATAGGTGATGTCTCCCCCAGACTTGGAATAAAGCTGGAATAACGTAAGGATTTCTTTTTAGAGTAGCCTGAAAAAGAGAAGAATATGCCTTCTGAAAAAGAGAAGAATATGCCTTTACTAGCCTGAAAAAGTGTCAATATAGCCTTGGTTTCAAGGCCTTAATTTTAAATCCGTACATCAGAATGCTCTGAAATTACCTGAGAGACACACTGGATAGGCAATGTCTCATCCAGACTTGGAATTAAGCTGAAATAACGTCAGGATTCCTATTTAGAGTAACCTGAAAAAGACAAGAATATGCCTTTACTAGCCTGAAATAGTCTCAATATAGCCTTGGTTTCAAGGCCTTAATTTTAAAACTGTACATCAGAATGCTCTTAAATTACCTGAGAGACACACTGGATAGGTGATGTCTCCCGCAGACTTGGAATGAAGCTGGAATAACGTAAGGATTCTTTTTTAGAGTAGCCTGAAAAAGAGAAGACTATGCCTTTACTAGCCTGAAAAATTGTCAATTTAGCCTTGGTTTCAAGGCCTTAATTTTAAATCCGTACATAAGAATGCTCTGAAATTACCTGAGAGACACAATGGATAGGTAATGTCTCCTCCAGACTTGGAATTAAGTTGGAATAACGTCAGGATTCCTATTTAGAGTAACTTGAAAAAGAGAAGAATATGCCTTTACTAGCCTGAAAAAGTCTCAATATAGCCTTGGTTTCAAGGCCTTAATTTTAAAACTGTACATAAGAATGCTCTGAAATTACCTGAGAAACACCTGGATAGGTGATGTCTCCCCAGACTTGGAATGAAGCTGGAATATCGTAAGGATTCCTTTTTAGAGTAGCCTGAAAAGAGAAGAATATGCCTTCTGAAAAGAGAAGATATGCCTTTACTAGCCTGAAAAATTGTCAATATAGCCTTGGTTTCAAGGCCTTAATTTTAAATCCGTACATCAGAATGCTCTGAAATTACCTGAGAGACACAATGGATAGGTAATGTCTCCTCCAGACTTGGAATTAAGCTGGAATAACGTCAGGATTCCTATTTAGAGTAACTTGAAAAAGAGAAGAATATGCCTTTACTAGCCTGAAAAAGTGTCAATACAGCCTTGGTTTCAAGGCCTTAATTTTAAAACTGTACATCAGAATGCTCTTAAATTACCTGAGAGACACACTGGATAGGTGATGTCTCCCGCAGACTTGGAATGAAGCTGGAATAACGTAAGGATTCCTTTTTAGAGTAGCCTGAAAAAGAGAAGAATATGCCTTTACTAGCCTGAAAAATTGTCAATATAGCCTTGGTTTCAAGGCCTTAATTTTAAAACTGTACATCAGAATGCTCTTAAATTACCTGAGAGACACACTGGATAGGTGATGTCTCCCCCAGACTTGGAATGAAGCTGGTATATCGTAAGGATTCCTTTTTAGAGTAGCCTGAAAAAGAGAAGAATATGCCTTCTGAAAAAGAGAAGAGAAGACAAGACTTGGAATTGAGCTCGAATAACGTCAGGATTCCTATTTAGAGTAACCTGAAAAAGAGAAGAATATGTCTTTACTAGCCTGAAAAGTGTCAATATAGCCTTGGTTTCAAGGCCTTAATTTAAATCCGTACATCAGAATACTCTGAAATTACCTGAGAGACACAATGGATAGTAAAGTCTCCTCCAGACTTGGAATGAAGCTGGAATAACGTCAGGATTCCTATTTAGAGTAACCTGAAAAAGAGAAGAATATTCCTTTACTAGCCTGAAAAAGTGTCAATATAGCCTTGGTTTCAAGGCCTTAATTTTAAAACTGTACATCAGAATATTCTGAAATTACCTGAGAGACACACTGGATAGGTGATGTCTCCCCCAGACTTGGAATAAAGCTGGAATAACGTAAGATTTCTTTTAGAGTAGCCTGAAAAAGAGAAGAATATGCCTTCTGAAAAAGAGAAGAATATGCCTTTACTAGCCTGAAAAAGTGTCAATATAGCCTTGGTTTCAAGGCCTTAATTTTAAATCCGTACATCAGAATGCTCTGAAATTACCTGAGAGACACACTGGATAGGCAATGTCTCATCAGACTTGGAATTAAGCTGAAATAACGTCAGGATTCCTATTTAGAGTAACCTGAAAAGACAAGAATATGCCTTTACTAGCCTGAAATAGTCTCAATATAGCCTTGGTTTCAAGGCCTTAATTTTAGGACTGTACATCAGAATGCTCTTAAATTACCTGAGAGACACACTGGATAGGTGATGTCTCCCGCAGACTTGGAATGAAGCTGGAATAACGTAAGATTCCTTTTTAGAGTAGCCTGAAAAGAGAAGAATATGCCTTTACTAGCCTGAAAAATTGTCAATTTAGCCTTGGTTTCAAGGCCTTAATTTTAAATCCGTACATCAGAATGCTCTGAAATTACCTGAGAGACACAATGGATAGGTGATGTCTCCCCCAGACTTGGAATGAGCTGGAATATCGTAAGGATTCCTTTCTAGAGTACTCTGAAAAAGAGAAGAATATGCCTTCTGAAAAGAGAAGAGAAGACAAGACTTGGAATTGAGCTGGAATACGTCAGGATTCCTATTTAGAGTAACCTGAAAAAGAGAAGAATATGTCCTTACTAGCCTGAAAAAGTCTCAATATAGCCTTGGTTTCAAGGCCTTAATTTTAAATCCGTACATCAGAATACTCTGAAATACCTGAGAGACACACTGGATACGTAATGTCTCCTCCAGACTTGGAATGAAGCTGGAATAACGTCAGGATTCTTATTTAGAGTAACCTGAAAAAGAGAAGAATATGCCTTTATTAGCCTGAAAAAGTGTCAATATAGCCTTGGTTTCAAGGCCTTAATTTTAAATCCGTACATCAGAATGCTCTGAAATTACCTGAGAGACCCACTGGATAGGTATGTCTCCTCCAGACTTGGAATTAAGCTGGAATAACGTCAGGATTCGTATTTAGAGTAACCTGAAAAAGAGAAGAATATGCCTTTACTAGCCTGAAAAAGTGTCAATATAGCCTTGGTTTCAAGGCCTTAATTTTAAATCCGTACATCAGAATGCTCTGAAATTACCTGAGAGACACACTGGATAGGCAATGTCTCATCCAGACTTGGCATTAAGCTGAAATAACGTCAGGATTCCTATTTAGATTAACCTGAAAAAGACAAGAATATGCCTTTACTAGCCTGAAATAGTCTCAATATAGCCTTGGTTTCAAGGCCTTAATTTTAGAACTGTACATCAGAATGCTCTTAAATTACCTGAGAGACACACTGGATAGGTGATGTCTCCCGCAGACTTGGAATGAAGCTGGAATAACGTAAGGATTCCTTTTTAGAGTAGCCTGAAAAAGAGAAGAATATGCCTTTACTAGCCTGAAAAATTGTCAATTTAGCCTTGGTTTCAAGGCCTTAATTTTAAATCCGTACATCAGAATGCTCTGAAATTACCTGAGAGACACAATGGATAGGTGATGTCTCCCCCAGACTTGGAATGAAGCTGGAATATCGTAAGGATTCCTTTCTAGAGTACTCTGAAAAAGAGAAGAATATGCCTTCTGAAAAGAGAAGAGAAGACAAAGACTTGGAATTGAGCTGGAAAAACGTCAGGATTCCTATTTAGAGTAACCTGAAAAAGAGAAGAATATGTCCTTACTAGCCTGAAAAAGTCTCAATATAGCCTTGGTTTCAAGGCCTTAATTTTAAATCCGTACATCAGAATATCTGAAATTACCTGAGAGACACACTGGATACGTAATGTCTCCTCCAGACTTGGAATGAAGCTGGAATAACGTCAGGATTCTTATTTAGAGTAACCTGAAAAAGAGAAGAATATGCCTTTATTAGCCTGAAAAAGTGTCAATATAGCCTTGGTTTCAAGGCCTTAATTTTAAATCCGTACATCAGAATGCTCTGAAATTACCTGAGAGACCCACTGGATAGGTAATGTCTCCTCCAGACTTGGAATTAAGCTGGAATAACGTCAGGATTCGTATTTAGAGTAACCTGAAAAAGAGAGAATATGCCTTTACTAGCCTGAAAAAGTGTCAATATAGCCTTGGTTTCAAGGCCTTAATTTTAAATCCGTACATCAGAATGCTCTGAAATTACCTGAGAGACACACTGGATAGGCAATGTCTCATCCAGACTTGGCATTAAGCTGAAATAACGTCAGGATTCTATTTAGATTAACCTGAAAAGACAAGAATATGCCTTTACTAGCCTGAAATAGTCTCAATATAGCCTTGGTTTCAAGGCCTTAATTTTAGAACTGTACATCAGAATGCTCTTAAATTACCTGAGAGACACACTGGATAGGTGATGTCTCCCGCAGACTTGGAATGAAGCTGGAATAACGTAAGGATTCCTTTTTAGAGTAGCCTGAAAAAGAGAAGAATATGCCTTTACTAGCCTGAAAAATTGTCAATTTAGCCTTGGTTTCAAGGCCTTAATTTTAAATCCGTACATCAGAATGCTCTGAAATTACCTGAGAGACACAATGGATAGGTGATGTCTCCCCCAGACTTGGAATGAAGCTGGAATATCGTAAGGATTCCTTTCTAGAGTACTCTGAAAAAGAGAAGAATATGCCTTCTGAAAAAGAGAAGAGAAGACAAAGACTTGGAATTGAGCTGGAATAACGTCAGGATTCCTATTTAGAGTAACCTGAAAAAGAGAAGAATATGTCCTTACTAGCCTGAAAAAGTCTCAATATAGCCTTGGTTTCAAGGCCTTAATTTTAAATCCGTACATCAGAATACTCTGAAATTACCTGAGAGACACACTGGATACGTAATGTCTCCTCCAGACTTGGAATGAAGCTGGAATAACGTCAGGATTCCTATTTAGAGTAACCTGAAAAAGAGAAGAATATGCCTTTATTAGCCTGAAAAAGTGTCAATATAGCCTTGGTTTCAAGGCCTTAATTTTAAATCCGTACATCAGAATGCTCTGAAATTACCTGAGAGACCACTGGATAGGTAATGTCTCCTCCAGACTTGGAATTAAGCTGGAATAACGTCAGGATTCGTATTTAGAGTAACCTGAAAAAGAGAAGAATATGCCTTTACTAGCCTGAAAAAGTGTCAATATAGCCTTGGTTTCAAGGCCTTAATTTTAGAACTGTACATCAGAATGCTCTGAAATTACCTGAGAGACACACTGGATAGGTGATGTCTCTCGCAGACTTGGAATGAAGCTGGAATAACGTAAGGATTCCTTTTTAGAGTAGCCTGAAAAAGAGAAGAATATACCTTCTGAAAAAGAGAATAATATGCCTTTACTAGCCTGAAAAAGTGTCAATACAGCCTGGTTTCAAGGCCTTAATTTTAAAACTGTACATCAGAATGCTCTTAAATTACCTGAGAGACACACTGGATAGGTGATGTCTCCCGCAGACTTGGAATGAAGCTGGAATAACGTAAGGATTCCTTTTTAGAGTAGCCTGAAAAAGAGAAGAATATGCCTTTACTAGCCTGAAAAATTGTCAATATAGCCTTGGTTTCAAGGCTTAATTTTAAATCCGTACATCAGAATGCTCTGAAATTACCTGAGAGACACACTGGATGGTAATGTCTCCTCCGGACTTGGAATGAAGCTGGAATAACGTCAGGATTCCTATTTAGAGTAGCTTGAAAAAGAGAAGAATATGCCTTCACTAGCCTGAAATAGTCTCATATAGCCTTGGTTCAAGGCCTTAATTTTAAAACTGTACATCAGAATGCTCTGAAATTACCTGAGAAACACACTGGATAGGTGATGTCTCCCGCAGACTTGAAATGAAGCTGGAATAACGTAGGATTCCTTTTTAGAGTACTCTGAAAAAGAGAAGAATATGCCTTCTGAAAAGAGAAGAGAAGACAAAGACTTGGAATTGAGCTGGAATAACGTCAGGATTCCTATTTAGAGTAACCTGAAAAAGAGAAGAATATGTCTTTACTAGCCTGAAAAAGTCTCAATATAGCCTTGGTTTCAAGGCCTTAATTTTAAATCCGTACATCAGAATACTCTGAAATTACCTGAGAGACACACTGGATACGTAATGTCTCCTCCAGACTTGGAATGAAGCTGGAATAACGTCAGGATTCCTATTTAGAGTAACCTGAAAAGAGAAGAATATGCCTTTACTAGCCTGAAAAAGTGTCAATATAGCCTTGGTTTCAAGGCCTTAATTTTAAATCCGTACATCAGAATGCTCTGAAATTACCTGAGAGACCCACTGGATAGGTAATGTCTCCTCCAGACTTGGAATTAAGCTGGAATAACGTCAGGATTCGTATTTAGAGTAACCTGAAAAAGAGAAGAATATGCCTTTACTAGCCTGAAAAAGTGTCAATATAGCCTTGGTTTCAAGGCCTTAATTTTAAAACTGTACATCGGAATGCTCTGAAATTACCTGAGAGACACACTGGATAGGTGATGTCTCCCCCAGACTTGGAACGAAGCTGAAATAACGTAAGGATTCCTTTTTAGAGTAGCCTGAAAAAGAGAAGAATATGCCTTCTGAAAAAGAGAAGAATATGCCTTTACTAGCCTGAAAAGTGTCAATATAGCCTTGGTTTCAAGGCCTTAATTTTAAATCCGTGAATCAGAATGCTCTGAAATTACCTGAGAGACACACTGGATGGGCAATATCTCCTCCAGACTTGGAATTAAGCTGGAATAACGTCAGGATTCCTTTTAGAGTAGCCTGAAAAAGAGAAGAATATGCCTTCTGAAAAAGAGAAGAATATGCCTTTACTAGCCTGAAAAATTGTCAATATAGCCTTGGTTTCAAGGCCTTAATTTTAAAACTGTACATAACAATGCTCTGAAATTACTTGAGAGACACACTGGATAGATGATGTCTCCCCCAGACTTGGAATAAATCTGGAATAACGTAAGGATTCCTTTTAGAGTAGCCTGAAAAAGAGAAGAATATGCCTTCTGAAAAAGAGAAGAATATGCCTTTACTAGCCTGAAAAAGTGTCAATATAGCCTTGGTTTCAAGGCCTTGATTTTAAATGCGTACATCAGAATGCTCTGAAATTACCTGAGAGATACACTGGATGGGTAATGTCTCCTCCGGACTTGGAATGAAGCTGGAATAACGTCAGGATTCCTATTTAGAGTAGCTTGAAAAAGAGAGAATATGCCTTTACTACCCTGAAATAGTCTCAATATAGCCTTGGTTTCAAGGCCTTAATTTTAAAACTGTACAACAGAATGCTCTGAAATTACCTGAGAGACAAACTGGATAGGGGATGTCTCCCGTTGACTTGGAATTAAGCTGGAATAACGTCAGGATTCCTATTTAGAGTAACCTGAAAAGAGAAGAATATGCCTTTACTAGCCTGAAAAAGTCTCAATATAGCCTTGGTTTCAAGGCCTTAATTTTAAAACTGTACAACAGAATGCTCTGAAATTACCTGAGAGACACACTGGATAGGTGATGTCTCCCGTTGACTTGGAATTAAGCTGGAATAACGTCAGGATTCCTATTTAGAGTAACTTGAAAAAGAGAAGAATATGCCATTACTAGCCTGAAATAGTCTCAATATAGCCTTGGTTTCAAGGCCTTAATTTTAAAACTGTACATCAGAATGCTCTGAAATACCTGAGAAACACACTGGATAGGTGATGTCTCCCGCAGACTTGAAATGAAGCTGGAATAACGTAATGATTCCTTTTTAGAGTACTCTGAAAAGAGAAGAATATGCATTCTGAAAAGAGAAGAGAAGACAAAGACTTGGAATTGAGCTGGAATAACGTCAGGATTCCTATTTAGAGTAACCTGAAAAAGAGAAGAATATGTCTTTACTAGCCTGAAAAGTCTCAATATAGCCTTGGTTTCAAGGCCTTAATTTTAAATCCGTACATCAGAATACTCTGAAATTACCTGAGAGACACACTGGATACGTAATTTCTCCTCCAGACTTGGAATGAAGCTGGAATAACGTCAGGATTCCTATTTAGAGTAACCTGAAAAAGAGAAGAATATGCCTTTACTAGCCTGAAAAAGTGTCAATATAGCCTTGGTTTCAAGGCCTTAATTTTAATCCGTACATCAGAATGCTCTGAAATTACCTGAGAGACCCACTGGATAGGTAATGTCTCCTCCAGACTTGGAATAAGCTGGAATAACGTCAGGATTCGTATTTAGAGTAACCTGAAAAAGAGAAGAATATGCCTTTACTAGCCTGAAAAAGTGTCAATATAGCCTTGGTTTCAAGGCCTTAATTTTAAAACTGTACATCGGAATGCTCTGAAATTACCTGAGAGACACACTGGATAGGTGATGTCTCCCCAGACTTGGAACGAAGCTGAAATAACGTAAGGATTCCTTTTTAGAGTAGCCTGAAAAAGAGAAGAATATGCCTTCTGAAAAAGAGAAGAATATGCCTTTACTAGCCTGAAAAGTGTCAATATAGCCTTGGTTTCAAGGCCTTAATTTTAAACTGTACATCAGAATGCTCTGAAATTACCTGAGAGACACACTGGATAGGTGATGTCTCCCCCAGACTTGGAATAAAGCTGGAATAATGTAAGGATTCCTTTTTAGAGTAGCCTGAAAAAGAGAAGAATATGCCTTCTGAAAAAGAGAAGAATATGCCTTTACTAGCCTGAAAAGTGTCAATATAGCCTTGGTTTCAAGGCCTTAATTTTAAATCCGTAAATCAGAATGCTCTGAAATTACCACCTGAGAGACACACTGGATGGGCAATATCTCCTCCAGACTTGGAATTAAGCTGAATAACGTCAGGATTCCTATTTAGAGTAACCTGAAAAAGACAAGAAAATGCCTTTACTAGCCTGAAAAAGTCTCATATAGCCTTGGTATCAAGGCCTTAATTTTAAACTGTACATCAGAATGCTCTGAAATTACATGAGAGACACACTGGACATGTGATGTCTCCCCCAGACTTGGAATGAAGCTGGAATAACGTAAGGATTCCTTTTTAGAGTAGCCTGAAAAAGAGAAGAATATGCCTTTACTAGCCTGAAAAAGTCTCAATATAGCCTTGGTTTCTAGGCCTTAATTTTAAATCCGTACATCAGAATACTCTGAAATTACCTGAGAGACACACTGGATAGGTGATGTCTCCCCCAGACTTGGAATGAAGCTGGAATATCGTAAGGATTCCTTTTTAGAGTAGCCTGAAAAAGAGAAGAATATGCCTTCTGAAAAAGAGAAGAATATGCCTTTACTAGCCTGAAAAGTGTCAATATAGCCTTGGTTTCAAGGCCTTAATTTTAAATCCGTACATCAGAATGCTCTGAAATTACCTGAGAGACACACTGGATGGGTACTGTCTCCTCCACACTTGGAATGAAGCTGGAATAACTCAGGATTCCTTTTTAGAGTAGCCTGAAAAAGAAAGAATATGCCTTTACTAGCCTGAAAAAGTGTCAATATAGCCTTGGTTTCAAGGCCTTAATTTTAAAACTGTACATCAGAATGCTCTGAAATTACCTGAGAGACAGACTGGATAGGTGATGTCTCCCCAGACTTGGAATGAAGCAGGAATAACGTAAGGACTCCTTTTTAGAGTAGCCTGAAAAAGAGAAGAATATGCCTTCTGAAAAAGAGAAGACTATGCCTTTACTAGCCTGAAAAAGTGTCAATATATTCTTGGTTTCAAGGCCTTAATTTCAAATCTGTACATCAGAATGCTCTGAAACTACCTGAGAGACACACTGGATAGGTAATGTCTCCTCCAGACTTGGAATTAAGCTGGAATAACGTAAGGATTCCTTTTTAGAGTAGCCTGAAAAGAGAAGAATATGCCTTTACTAGCCTGAAAAAGTGTCAATATAGCCTTGGTTTCAAGGCCTTAATTTAAATCCGTACATTAGAATGCTCTGAAATTACCTGAGAGACACACTGGATAGTTATTGTCTCCTCCAGACTTGGAATGAAGCTGGAATAACGTAAGGATTCCTTTTTAGAGTACTCTGAAAGAGAGAAGAATATGCCTTCTGAAAAAGAGAAGAGAAGACAAAGACTTGGAATTAAGCTGGAATAACGTAAGGATTCCTTTTTAGAGTAGCCTGAAAAGAGAAGAATATGCCTTTACTAGCCTGAAAAAGTGTCAATATAGCCTTGGTTTCAAGGCCTTAATTTAAATCCGTACATTAGAATGCTCTGAAATTACCTGAGAGACACACTGGATAGTTATTGTCTCCTCCAGACTTGGAATGAAGCTGGAATAACGTAAGGATTCCTTTATAGAGTAGCCTGAAAAAGAGAAGAATATGCCTTCTGAAAAAGAGAAGAATATGCCTTTACTAGCCTGAAAAAGTGTCAATATAGCCTTGGTTTCAAGGCCTTAATTTTAAAACTGTACATCAGAATGCTCTGAAATTACCTGAGAGACACACTGGATAGGTGATGTCTCCCCCAGACTTGGAATAAAGCTGGAATAATGTAAGGATTCCTTTTTAGAGTAGCCTGAAAAAGAGAAGAATATGCCTTCTGAAAAAGAGAAGAATATGCCTTTACTAGCCTGAAAAAGTGTCAATATAGCCTTGGTTTCAAGGCCTTAATTTTAAATCCGTAAATCAGAATGCTCTGAAATTACCACCTGAGAGACACACTGGATGGGCAATATCTCCTCCAGACTTGGAATTAAGCTGAAATAACGTCAGGATTCCTATTTAGAGTAACCTGAAAAAGACAAGAAAATGCCTTTACTAGCCTGAAAAAGTCTCAATATAGCCTTGGTATCAAGGCCTTAATTTTAAAACTGTACATCAGAATGCTCTGAAATTACATGAGAGACACACTGGACATGTGATGTCTCCCCCAGACTTGGAATGAAGCTGGAATAACGTAAGGATTCCTTTTTAGAGTAGCCTGAAAAAGAGAAGAATATGCCTTTACTAGCCTGAAAAAGTCTCAATATAGCCTTGGTTTCTAGGCCTTAATTTTAAATCCGTACATCAGAATACTCTGAAATTACCTGAGAGACACACTGGATAGGTGATGTCTCCCCCAGACTTGGAATGAAGCTGGAATATCGTAAGGATTCCTTTTTAGAGTAGCCTGAAAAAGAGAAGAATATGCCTTCTGAAAAAGAGAAGAATATGCCTTTACTAGCCTGAAAAAGTGTCAATATAGCCTTGGTTTCAAGGCCTTAATTTTAAATCCGTACATCAGAATGCTCTGAAATTACCTGAGAGACACACTGGATGGGTAATGTCTCCTCCACACTTGGAATGAAGCTGGAATAATCTAAGGATTCCTTTTTAGAGTAGCCTGAAAAAGAAAAGAATATGCCTTTACTAGCCTGAAAAAGTGTCAATATAGCCTTGGTTTCAAGGCCTTAATTTTAAAACTGTACATCAGAATGCTCTGAAATTACCTGAGAGACAGACTGGATAGGTGATGTCTCCCCCAGACTTGGAATGAAGCAGGAATAACGTAAGGACTCCTTTTTAGAGTAGCCTGAAAAAGAGAAGAATATGCCTTCTGAAAAAGAGAAGACTATGCCTTTACTAGCCTGAAAAAGTGTCAATATATTCTTGGTTTCAAGGCCTTAATTTCAAATCTGTACATCAGAATGCTCTGAACTACCTGAGAGACACACTGGATAGGTAATGTCTCCTCCAGACTTGGAATTAAGCTGGAATAACGTAAGGATTCCTTTTTAGAGTAGCCTGAAAAAGAGAAGAATATGCCTTTACTAGCCTGAAAAAGTGTCAATATAGCCTTGGTTTCAAGGCCTTAATTTAAATCCGTACATTAGAATGCTCTGAAATTACCTGAGAGACACACTGGATAGTTATTGTCTCCTCCAGACTTGGAATGAAGCTGGAATAACGTAAGGATTCCTTTTTAGAGTACTCTGAAAGAGAGAAGAATATGCCTTCTGAAAAAGAGAAGAGAAGACAAAGACTTGGAATTAAGCTGGAATAACGTAAGGATTCCTTTTTAGAGTAGCCTGAAAAGAGAAGAATATGCCTTTACTAGCCTGAAAAAGTGTCAATATAGCCTTGGTTTCAAGGCCTTAATTTAAATCCGTACATTAGAATGCTCTGAAATTACCTGAGAGACACACTGGATAGTTATTGTCTCCTCCAGACTTGGAATGAAGCTGGAATAACGTAAGGATTCCTTTATAGAGTAGCCTGAAAAAGAGAAGAATATGCCTTCTGAAAAAGAGAAGAATATGCCTTTACTAGCCTGAAAAAGTTAAAACATCACAACAAGCTCAGATGAGGCTGAAAAGCACGTTTCCAGCATGGAGATGTGTGTTTTAAAGCAACTGTTAGGAAACTAATGTAAAACTGTTGAAATGACAGAAACATGGTTAAAACATCACAACAAGCTCAGAAGAGGCTGAAAAGCACGTTTCCAGCATGGAGATGTGTGTTTTAAAGCAACTGTTATGTAAAACTGTTGAAATGACAGAAACAAGGTTAAAACATCACAACAAGCTCAGAAGAGGCTGAAAAGCACGTTTCCAGCATGGAGATGTGTATTTCAAAGCAACTGTTAAGGAACTAATGTAAAACTGTTGAAATGACAGAAACAAGGTTAAAACATCACAACAAGCTCAGAAGAGGCTGAAAAGCACGTTTCCAGCATGGAGATGTGTGTTTTAAAGCAACTGTTAAGAAACTAATGTAAAACTGTTGAAATGACAGAAACAAGGTTAAAACATCACAACAAGCTCAGAAGAGGCTGAAAAGCACGTTTCCAGCATGGAGATGTGTGTTTTAAAGCAACTGTTAAGAAACTAATGTAAAACTGTTGAAATGACAGAAACAAGGTTAAAACATCACAACAAGCTCAGAAGAGGCTGAAAAGCACGTTTCCAGCATGGAGATGTGTGTTTTAAAGCAACTGTTAGGAAACTAATGTAAAACTGTTGAAATGACAGAAACAAGGTTAAAACATCACAACAAGCTCAGAAGAGGCTGAAAAGCACGTTTCCAGCATGGAGATGTGTGTTTTAAAGCAACTGTTAGAAACTAATGTAAAACTGTTGAAATGACAGAAACAAGGTTAAAACATCACAACAAGCTCAGAAGAGGCTGAAAAGCACGTTTCCAGCATGGAGATGTGTGTTTTAAAGCAACTGTTAAGAAACTAATGTAAAACTGTTGAAATGACAGAAACAAGGTTAAAACATCACAACAAGCTCAGAAGAGGCTGAAAAGCACGTTTCCAGCATGGAGATGTGTGTTTTAAAGCAACTGTTAAGAAACTAATGTAAAACTGTTGAAATGACAGAAACAAGGTTAAAACATCACAACAAGCTCAGAAGAGGCTGAAAAGCACGTTTCCAGCATGGAGATGTGTGTTTTAAAGCAACTGTTAGGAAACTAATGTAAAACTGTTGAAATGACAGAAACAAGGTTAAAACATCACAACAAGCTCAGAAGAGGCTGAAAAGCACGTTTCCAGCATGGAGATGTGTGTTTTAAAGCAACTGTTAAGAAACTAATGTAAAACTGTTGAAATGACAGAAACAAGGTTAAAACATCACAACAAGCTCAGAAGAGGCTGAAAAGCACGTTTCCAGCATGGAGATGTGTGTTTTAAAGCAACTGTTAAGAAACTAATGTAAAACTGTTGAAATGACAGAAACAAGGTTAAAACATCACAACAAGCTCAGAAGAGGCTGAAAAGCACGTTTCCAGCATGGAGATGTGTGTTTTAAAGCAACTGTTAAGAAACTAATGTAAAACTGTTGAAATGACAGAAACAAGGTTAAAACATCACAACAAGCTCAGAAGAGGCTGAAAAGCACGTTTCCAGCATGGAGATGTGTGTTTTAAAGCAACTGTTAAGAAACTAATGTAAAACTGTTGAAATGACAGAAACAAGGTTAAAACATCACAACAAGCTCAGAAGAGGCTGAAAAGCACGTTTCCAGCATGGAGATGTGTGTTTTAAAGCAACTGTTAAGAAACTAATGTAAAACTGTTGAAATGACAGAAACAAGGTTAAAACATCACAACAAGCTCAGAAGAGGCTGAAAAGCACGTTTCCAGCATGGAGATGTGTGTTTTAAAGCAACTGTTAAGAAACTAATGTAAAACTGTTGAAATGACAGAAACAAGGTTAAAACATCACAACAAGCTCAGAAGAGGCTGAAAAGCACGTTTCCAGCATGGAGATGTGTGTTTTAAAGCAACTGTTAAGAAACTAATGTAAAACTGTTGAAATGACAGAAACAAGGTTAAAACATCACAACAAGCTCAGAAGAGGCTGAAAAGCACGTTTCCAGCATGGAGATGTGTGTTTTAAAGCAACTGTTAAGAAACTAATGTAAAACTGTTGAAATGACAGAAACAAGGTTAAAACATCACAACAAGCTCAGAAGAGGCTGAAAAGCACGTTTCCAGCATGGAGATGTGTGTTTTAAAGCAACTGTTAAGAAACTAATGTAAAACTGTTGAAATGACAGAAACAAGGTTAAAACATCACAACAAGCTCAGAAGAGGCTGAAAAGCACGTTTCCAGCATGGAGATGTGTGTTTTAAAGCAACTGTTAAGAAACTAATGTAAAACTGTTGAAATGACAGAAACAAGGTTAAAACATCACAACAAGCTCAGAAGAGGCTGAAAAGCACGTTTCCAGCATGGAGATGTGTGTTTTAAAGCAACTGTTAAGAAACTAATGTAAAACTGTTGAAATGACAGAAACAAGGTTAAAACATCACAACAAGCTCAGAAGAGGCTGAAAAGCACGTTTCCAGCATGGAGATGTGTGTTTTAAAGCAACTGTTAAGAAACTAATGTAAAACTGTTGAAATGACAGAAACAAGGTTAAAACATCACAACAAGCTCAGAAGAGGCTGAAAAGCACGTTTCCAGCATGGAGATGTGTGTTTTAAAGCAACTGTTAAGAAACTAATGTAAAACTGTTGAAATGACAGAAACAAGGTTAAAACATCACAACAAGCTCAGAAGAGGCTGAAAAGCACGTTTCCAGCATGGAGATGTGTGTTTTAAAGCAACTGTTAAGAAACTAATGTAAAACTGTTGAAATGACAGAAACAAGGTTAAAACATCACAACAAGCTCAGAAGAGGCTGAAAAGCACGTTTCCAGCATGGAGATGTGTGTTTTAAAGCAACTGTTAAGAAACTAATGTAAAACTGTTGAAATGACAGAAACAAGGTTAAAACATCACAACAAGCTCAGAAGAGGCTGAAAAGCACGTTTCCAGCATGGAGATGTGTGTTTTAAAGCAACTGTTAAGAAACTAATGTAAAACTGTTGAAATGACAGAAACAAGGTTAAAACATCACAACAAGCTCAGAAGAGGCTGAAAAGCACGTTTCCAGCATGGAGATGTGTGTTTTAAAGCAACTGTTAAGAAACTAATGTAAAACTGTTGAAATGACAGAAACAAGGTTAAAACATCACAACAAGCTCAGAAGAGGCTGAAAAGCACGTTTCCAGCATGGAGATGTGTGTTTTAAAGCAACTGTTAAGAAACTAATGTAAAACTGTTGAAATGACAGAAACAAGGTTAAAACATCACAACAAGCTCAGAAGAGGCTGAAAAGCACGTTTCCAGCATGGAGATGTGTGTTTTAAAGCAACTGTTAAGAAACTAATGTAAAACTGTTGAAATGACAGAAACAAGGTTAAAACATCACAACAAGCTCAGAAGAGGCTGAAAAGCACGTTTCCAGCATGGAGATGTGTGTTTTAAAGCAACTGTTAAGAAACTAATGTAAAACTGTTGAAATGACAGAAACAAGGTTAAAACATCACAACAAGCTCAGAAGAGGCTGAAAAGCACGTTTCCAGCATGGAGATGTGTGTTTTAAAGCAACTGTTAAGAAACTAATGTAAAACTGTTGAAATGACAGAAACAAGGTTAAAACATCACAACAAGCTCAGAAGAGGCTGAAAAGCACGTTTCCAGCATGGAGATGTGTGTTTTAAAGCAACTGTTAAGAAACTAATGTAAAACTGTTGAAATGACAGAAACAAGGTTAAAACATCACAACAAGCTCAGAAGAGGCTGAAAAGCACGTTTCCAGCATGGAGATGTGTGTTTTAAAGCAACTGTTAAGAAACTAATGTAAAACTGTTGAAATGACAGAAACAAGGTTAAAACATCACAACAAGCTCAGAAGAGGCTGAAAAGCACGTTTCCAGCATGGAGATGTGTGTTTTAAAGCAACTGTTAAGAAACTAATGTAAAACTGTTGAAATGACAGAAACAAGGTTAAAACATCACAACAAGCTCAGAAGAGGCTGAAAAGCACGTTTCCAGCATGGAGATGTGTGTTTTAAAGCAACTGTTAAGAAACTAATGTAAAACTGTTGAAATGACAGAAACAAGGTTAAAACATCACAACAAGCTCAGAAGAGGCTGAAAAGCACGTTTCCAGCATGGAGATGTGTGTTTTAAAGCAACTGTTAAGAAACTAATGTAAAACTGTTGAAATGACAGAAACAAGGTTAAAACATCACAACAAGCTCAGAAGAGGCTGAAAAGCACGTTTCCAGCATGGAGATGTGTGTTTTAAAGCAACTGTTAAGAAACTAATGTAAAACTGTTGAAATGACAGAAACAAGGTTAAAACATCACAACAAGCTCAGAAGAGGCTGAAAAGCACGTTTCCAGCATGGAGATGTGTGTTTTAAAGCAACTGTTAAGAAACTAATGTAAAACTGTTGAAATGACAGAAACAAGGTTAAAACATCACAACAAGCTCAGAAGAGGCTGAAAAGCACGTTTCCAGCATGGAGATGTGTGTTTTAAAGCAACTGTTAAGAAACTAATGTAAAACTGTTGAAATGACAGAAACAAGGTTAAAACATCACAACAAGCTCAGAAGAGGCTGAAAAGCACGTTTCCAGCATGGAGATGTGTGTTTTAAAGCAACTGTTAAGAAACTAATGTAAAACTGTTGAAATGACAGAAACAAGGTTAAAACATCACAACAAGCTCAGAAGAGGCTGAAAAGCACGTTTCCAGCATGGAGATGTGTGTTTTAAAGCAACTGTTAAGAAACTAATGTAAAACTGTTGAAATGACAGAAACAAGGTTAAAACATCACAACAAGCTCAGAAGAGGCTGAAAAGCACGTTTCCAGCATGGAGATGTGTGTTTTAAAGCAACTGTTAAGAAACTAATGTAAAACTGTTGAAATGACAGAAACAAGGTTAAAACATCACAACAAGCTCAGAAGAGGCTGAAAAGCACGTTTCCAGCATGGAGATGTGTGTTTTAAAGCAACTGTTAAGAAACTAATGTAAAACTGTTGAAATGACAGAAACAAGGTTAAAACATCACAACAAGCTCAGAAGAGGCTGAAAAGCACGTTTCCAGCATGGAGATGTGTGTTTTAAAGCAACTGTTAAGAAACTAATGTAAAACTGTTGAAATGACAGAAACAAGGTTAAAACATCACAACAAGCTCAGAAGAGGCTGAAAAGCACGTTTCCAGCATGGAGATGTGTGTTTTAAAGCAACTGTTAAGAAACTAATGTAAAACTGTTGAAATGACAGAAACAAGGTTAAAACATCACAACAAGCTCAGAAGAGGCTGAAAAGCACGTTTCCAGCATGGAGATGTGTGTTTTAAAGCAACTGTTAAGAAACTAATGTAAAACTGTTGAAATGACAGAAACAAGGTTAAAACATCACAACAAGCTCAGAAGAGGCTGAAAAGCACGTTTCCAGCATGGAGATGTGTGTTTTAAAGCAACTGTTAAGAAACTAATGTAAAACTGTTGAAATGACAGAAACAAGGTTAAAACATCACAACAAGCTCAGAAGAGGCTGAAAAGCACGTTTCCAGCATGGAGATGTGTGTTTTAAAGCAACTGTTAAGAAACTAATGTAAAACTGTTGAAATGACAGAAACAAGGTTAAAACATCACAACAAGCTCAGAAGAGGCTGAAAAGCACGTTTCCAGCATGGAGATGTGTGTTTTAAAGCAACTGTTAAGAAACTAATGTAAAACTGTTGAAATGACAGAAACAAGGTTAAAACATCACAACAAGCTCAGAAGAGGCTGAAAAGCACGTTTCCAGCATGGAGATGTGTGTTTTAAAGCAACTGTTAAGAAACTAATGTAAAACTGTTGAAATGACAGAAACAAGGTTAAAACATCACAACAAGCTCAGAAGAGGCTGAAAAGCACGTTTCCAGCATGGAGATGTGTGTTTTAAAGCAACTGTTAAGAAACTAATGTAAAACTGTTGAAATGACAGAAACAAGGTTAAAACATCACAACAAGCTCAGAAGAGGCTGAAAAGCACGTTTCCAGCATGGAGATGTGTGTTTTAAAGCAACTGTTAAGAAACTAATGTAAAACTGTTGAAATGACAGAAACAAGGTTAAAACATCACAACAAGCTCAGAAGAGGCTGAAAAGCACGTTTCCAGCATGGAGATGTGTGTTTTAAAGCAACTGTTAAGAAACTAATGTAAAACTGTTGAAATGACAGAAACAAGGTTAAAACATCACAACAAGCTCAGAAGAGGCTGAAAAGCACGTTTCCAGCATGGAGATGTGTGTTTTAAAGCAACTGTTAAGAAACTAATGTAAAACTGTTGAAATGACAGAAACAAGGTTAAAACATCACAACAAGCTCAGAAGAGGCTGAAAAGCACGTTTCCAGCATGGAGATGTGTGTTTTAAAGCAACTGTTAAGAAACTAATGTAAAACTGTTGAAATGACAGAAACAAGGTTAAAACATCACAACAAGCTCAGAAGAGGCTGAAAAGCACGTTTCCAGCATGGAGATGTGTGTTTTAAAGCAACTGTTAAGAAACTAATGTAAAACTGTTGAAATGACAGAAACAAGGTTAAAACATCACAACAAGCTCAGAAGAGGCTGAAAAGCACGTTTCCAGCATGGAGATGTGTGTTTTAAAGCAACTGTTAAGAAACTAATGTAAAACTGTTGAAATGACAGAAACAAGGTTAAAACATCACAACAAGCTCAGAAGAGGCTGAAAAGCACGTTTCCAGCATGGAGATGTGTGTTTTAAAGCAACTGTTAAGAAACTAATGTAAAACTGTTGAAATGACAGAAACAAGGTTAAAACATCACAACAAGCTCAGAAGAGGCTGAAAAGCACGTTTCCAGCATGGAGATGTGTGTTTTAAAGCAACTGTTAAGAAACTAATGTAAAACTGTTGAAATGACAGAAACAAGGTTAAAACATCACAACAAGCTCAGAAGAGGCTGAAAAGCACGTTTCCAGCATGGAGATGTGTGTTTTAAAGCAACTGTTAAGAAACTAATGTAAAACTGTTGAAATGACAGAAACAAGGTTAAAACATCACAACAAGCTCAGAAGAGGCTGAAAAGCACGTTTCCAGCATGGAGATGTGTGTTTTAAAGCAACTGTTAAGAAACTAATGTAAAACTGTTGAAATGACAGAAACAAGGTTAAAACATCACAACAAGCTCAGAAGAGGCTGAAAAGCACGTTTCCAGCATGGAGATGTGTGTTTTAAAGCAACTGTTAAGAAACTAATGTAAAACTGTTGAAATGACAGAAACAAGGTTAAAACATCACAACAAGCTCAGAAGAGGCTGAAAAGCACGTTTCCAGCATGGAGATGTGTGTTTTAAAGCAACTGTTAAGAAACTAATGTAAAACTGTTGAAATGACAGAAACAAGGTTAAAACATCACAACAAGCTCAGAAGAGGCTGAAAAGCACGTTTCCAGCATGGAGATGTGTGTTTTAAAGCAACTGTTAAGAAACTAATGTAAAACTGTTGAAATGACAGAAACAAGGTTAAAACATCACAACAAGCTCAGAAGAGGCTGAAAAGCACGTTTCCAGCATGGAGATGTGTGTTTTAAAGCAACTGTTAAGAAACTAATGTAAAACTGTTGAAATGACAGAAACAAGGTTAAAACATCACAACAAGCTCAGAAGAGGCTGAAAAGCACGTTTCCAGCATGGAGATGTGTGTTTTAAAGCAACTGTTAAGAAACTAATGTAAAACTGTTGAAATGACAGAAACAAGGTTAAAACATCACAACAAGCTCAGAAGAGGCTGAAAAGCACGTTTCCAGCATGGAGATGTGTGTTTTAAAGCAACTGTTAAGAAACTAATGTAAAACTGTTGAAATGACAGAAACAAGGTTAAAACATCACAACAAGCTCAGAAGAGGCTGAAAAGCACGTTTCCAGCATGGAGATGTGTGTTTTAAAGCAACTGTTAAGAAACTAATGTAAAACTGTTGAAATGACAGAAACAAGGTTAAAACATCACAACAAGCTCAGAAGAGGCTGAAAAGCACGTTTCCAGCATGGAGATGTGTGTTTTAAAGCAACTGTTAAGAAACTAATGTAAAACTGTTGAAATGACAGAAACAAGGTTAAAACATCACAACAAGCTCAGAAGAGGCTGAAAAGCACGTTTCCAGCATGGAGATGTGTGTTTTAAAGCAACTGTTAAGAAACTAATGTAAAACTGTTGAAATGACAGAAACAAGGTTAAAACATCACAACAAGCTCAGAAGAGGCTGAAAAGCACGTTTCCAGCATGGAGATGTGTGTTTTAAAGCAACTGTTAAGAAACTAATGTAAAACTGTTGAAATGACAGAAACAAGGTTAAAACATCACAACAAGCTCAGAAGAGGCTGAAAAGCACGTTTCCAGCATGGAGATGTGTGTTTTAAAGCAACTGTTAAGAAACTAATGTAAAACTGTTGAAATGACAGAAACAAGGTTAAAACATCACAACAAGCTCAGAAGAGGCTGAAAAGCACGTTTCCAGCATGGAGATGTGTGTTTTAAAGCAACTGTTAAGAAACTAATGTAAAACTGTTGAAATGACAGAAACAAGGTTAAAACATCACAACAAGCTCAGAAGAGGCTGAAAAGCACGTTTCCAGCATGGAGATGTGTGTTTTAAAGCAACTGTTAAGAAACTAATGTAAAACTGTTGAAATGACAGAAACAAGGTTAAAACATCACAACAAGCTCAGAAGAGGCTGAAAAGCACGTTTCCAGCATGGAGATGTGTGTTTTAAAGCAACTGTTAAGAAACTAATGTAAAACTGTTGAAATGACAGAAACAAGGTTAAAACATCACAACAAGCTCAGAAGAGGCTGAAAAGCACGTTTCCAGCATGGAGATGTGTGTTTTAAAGCAACTGTTAAGAAACTAATGTAAAACTGTTGAAATGACAGAAACAAGGTTAAAACATCACAACAAGCTCAGAAGAGGCTGAAAAGCACGTTTCCAGCATGGAGATGTGTGTTTTAAAGCAACTGTTAAGAAACTAATGTAAAACTGTTGAAATGACAGAAACAAGGTTAAAACATCACAACAAGCTCAGAAGAGGCTGAAAAGCACGTTTCCAGCATGGAGATGTGTGTTTTAAAGCAACTGTTAAGAAACTAATGTAAAACTGTTGAAATGACAGAAACAAGGTTAAAACATCACAACAAGCTCAGAAGAGGCTGAAAAGCACGTTTCCAGCATGGAGATGTGTGTTTTAAAGCAACTGTTAAGAAACTAATGTAAAACTGTTGAAATGACAGAAACAAGGTTAAAACATCACAACAAGCTCAGAAGAGGCTGAAAAGCACGTTTCCAGCATGGAGATGTGTGTTTTAAAGCAACTGTTAAGAAACTAATGTAAAACTGTTGAAATGACAGAAACAAGGTTAAAACATCACAACAAGCTCAGAAGAGGCTGAAAAGCACGTTTCCAGCATGGAGATGTGTGTTTTAAAGCAACTGTTAAGAAACTAATGTAAAACTGTTGAAATGACAGAAACAAGGTTAAAACATCACAACAAGCTCAGAAGAGGCTGAAAAGCACGTTTCCAGCATGGAGATGTGTGTTTTAAAGCAACTGTTAAGAAACTAATGTAAAACTGTTGAAATGACAGAAACAAGGTTAAAACATCACAACAAGCTCAGAAGAGGCTGAAAAGCACGTTTCCAGCATGGAGATGTGTGTTTTAAAGCAACTGTTAAGAAACTAATGTAAAACTGTTGAAATGACAGAAACAAGGTTAAAACATCACAACAAGCTCAGAAGAGGCTGAAAAGCACGTTTCCAGCATGGAGATGTGTGTTTTAAAGCAACTGTTAAGAAACTAATGTAAAACTGTTGAAATGACAGAAACAAGGTTAAAACATCACAACAAGCTCAGAAGAGGCTGAAAAGCACGTTTCCAGCATGGAGATGTGTGTTTTAAAGCAACTGTTAAGAAACTAATGTAAAACTGTTGAAATGACAGAAACAAGGTTAAAACATCACAACAAGCTCAGAAGAGGCTGAAAAGCACGTTTCCAGCATGGAGATGTGTGTTTTAAAGCAACTGTTAAGAAACTAATGTAAAACTGTTGAAATGACAGAAACAAGGTTAAAACATCACAACAAGCTCAGAAGAGGCTGAAAAGCACGTTTCCAGCATGGAGATGTGTGTTTTAAAGCAACTGTTAAGAAACTAATGTAAAACTGTTGAAATGACAGAAACAAGGTTAAAACATCACAACAAGCTCAGAAGAGGCTGAAAAGCACGTTTCCAGCATGGAGATGTGTGTTTTAAAGCAACTGTTAAGAAACTAATGTAAAACTGTTGAAATGACAGAAACAAGGTTAAAACATCACAACAAGCTCAGAAGAGGCTGAAAAGCACGTTTCCAGCATGGAGATGTGTGTTTTAAAGCAACTGTTAAGAAACTAATGTAAAACTGTTGAAATGACAGAAACAAGGTTAAAACATCACAACAAGCTCAGAAGAGGCTGAAAAGCACGTTTCCAGCATGGAGATGTGTGTTTTAAAGCAACTGTTAAGAAACTAATGTAAAACTGTTGAAATGACAGAAACAAGGTTAAAACATCACAACAAGCTCAGAAGAGGCTGAAAAGCACGTTTCCAGCATGGAGATGTGTGTTTTAAAGCAACTGTTAAGAAACTAATGTAAAACTGTTGAAATGACAGAAACAAGGTTAAAACATCACAACAAGCTCAGAAGAGGCTGAAAAGCACGTTTCCAGCATGGAGATGTGTGTTTTAAAGCAACTGTTAAGAAACTAATGTAAAACTGTTGAAATGACAGAAACAAGGTTAAAACATCACAACAAGCTCAGAAGAGGCTGAAAAGCACGTTTCCAGCATGGAGATGTGTGTTTTAAAGCAACTGTTAAGAAACTAATGTAAAACTGTTGAAATGACAGAAACAAGGTTAAAACATCACAACAAGCTCAGAAGAGGCTGAAAAGCACGTTTCCAGCATGGAGATGTGTGTTTTAAAGCAACTGTTAAGAAACTAATGTAAAACTGTTGAAATGACAGAAACAAGGTTAAAACATCACAACAAGCTCAGAAGAGGCTGAAAAGCACGTTTCCAGCATGGAGATGTGTGTTTTAAAGCAACTGTTAAGAAACTAATGTAAAACTGTTGAAATGACAGAAACAAGGTTAAAACATCACAACAAGCTCAGAAGAGGCTGAAAAGCACGTTTCCAGCATGGAGATGTGTGTTTTAAAGCAACTGTTAAGAAACTAATGTAAAACTGTTGAAATGACAGAAACAAGGTTAAAACATCACAACAAGCTCAGAAGAGGCTGAAAAGCACGTTTCCAGCATGGAGATGTGTGTTTTAAAGCAACTGTTAAGAAACTAATGTAAAACTGTTGAAATGACAGAAACAAGGTTAAAACATCACAACAAGCTCAGAAGAGGCTGAAAAGCACGTTTCCAGCATGGAGATGTGTGTTTTAAAGCAACTGTTAAGAAACTAATGTAAAACTGTTGAAATGACAGAAACAAGGTTAAAACATCACAACAAGCTCAGAAGAGGCTGAAAAGCACGTTTCCAGCATGGAGATGTGTGTTTTAAAGCAACTGTTAAGAAACTAATGTAAAACTGTTGAAATGACAGAAACAAGGTTAAAACATCACAACAAGCTCAGAAGAGGCTGAAAAGCACGTTTCCAGCATGGAGATGTGTGTTTTAAAGCAACTGTTAAGAAACTAATGTAAAACTGTTGAAATGACAGAAACAAGGTTAAAACATCACAACAAGCTCAGAAGAGGCTGAAAAGCACGTTTCCAGCATGGAGATGTGTGTTTTAAAGCAACTGTTAAGAAACTAATGTAAAACTGTTGAAATGACAGAAACAAGGTTAAAACATCACAACAAGCTCAGAAGAGGCTGAAAAGCACGTTTCCAGCATGGAGATGTGTGTTTTAAAGCAACTGTTAAGAAACTAATGTAAAACTGTTGAAATGACAGAAACAAGGTTAAAACATCACAACAAGCTCAGAAGAGGCTGAAAAGCACGTTTCCAGCATGGAGATGTGTGTTTTAAAGCAACTGTTAAGAAACTAATGTAAAACTGTTGAAATGACAGAAACAAGGTTAAAACATCACAACAAGCTCAGAAGAGGCTGAAAAGCACGTTTCCAGCATGGAGATGTGTGTTTTAAAGCAACTGTTAAGAAACTAATGTAAAACTGTTGAAATGACAGAAACAAGGTTAAAACATCACAACAAGCTCAGAAGAGGCTGAAAAGCACGTTTCCAGCATGGAGATGTGTGTTTTAAAGCAACTGTTAAGAAACTAATGTAAAACTGTTGAAATGACAGAAACAAGGTTAAAACATCACAACAAGCTCAGAAGAGGCTGAAAAGCACGTTTCCAGCATGGAGATGTGTGTTTTAAAGCAACTGTTAAGAAACTAATGTAAAACTGTTGAAATGACAGAAACAAGGTTAAAACATCACAACAAGCTCAGAAGAGGCTGAAAAGCACGTTTCCAGCATGGAGATGTGTGTTTTAAAGCAACTGTTAAGAAACTAATGTAAAACTGTTGAAATGACAGAAACAAGGTTAAAACATCACAACAAGCTCAGAAGAGGCTGAAAAGCACGTTTCCAGCATGGAGATGTGTGTTTTAAAGCAACTGTTAAGAAACTAATGTAAAACTGTTGAAATGACAGAAACAAGGTTAAAACATCACAACAAGCTCAGAAGAGGCTGAAAAGCACGTTTCCAGCATGGAGATGTGTGTTTTAAAGCAACTGTTAAGAAACTAATGTAAAACTGTTGAAATGACAGAAACAAGGTTAAAACATCACAACAAGCTCAGAAGAGGCTGAAAAGCACGTTTCCAGCATGGAGATGTGTGTTTTAAAGCAACTGTTAAGAAACTAATGTAAAACTGTTGAAATGACAGAAACAAGGTTAAAACATCACAACAAGCTCAGAAGAGGCTGAAAAGCACGTTTCCAGCATGGAGATGTGTGTTTTAAAGCAACTGTTAAGAAACTAATGTAAAACTGTTGAAATGACAGAAACAAGGTTAAAACATCACAACAAGCTCAGAAGAGGCTGAAAAGCACGTTTCCAGCATGGAGATGTGTGTTTTAAAGCAACTGTTAAGAAACTAATGTAAAACTGTTGAAATGACAGAAACAAGGTTAAAACATCACAACAAGCTCAGAAGAGGCTGAAAAGCACGTTTCCAGCATGGAGATGTGTGTTTTAAAGCAACTGTTAAGAAACTAATGTAAAACTGTTGAAATGACAGAAACAAGGTTAAAACATCACAACAAGCTCAGAAGAGGCTGAAAAGCACGTTTCCAGCATGGAGATGTGTGTTTTAAAGCAACTGTTAAGAAACTAATGTAAAACTGTTGAAATGACAGAAACAAGGTTAAAACATCACAACAAGCTCAGAAGAGGCTGAAAAGCACGTTTCCAGCATGGAGATGTGTGTTTTAAAGCAACTGTTAAGAAACTAATGTAAAACTGTTGAAATGACAGAAACAAGGTTAAAACATCACAACAAGCTCAGAAGAGGCTGAAAAGCACGTTTCCAGCATGGAGATGTGTGTTTTAAAGCAACTGTTAAGAAACTAATGTAAAACTGTTGAAATGACAGAAACAAGGTTAAAACATCACAACAAGCTCAGAAGAGGCTGAAAAGCACGTTTCCAGCATGGAGATGTGTGTTTTAAAGCAACTGTTAAGAAACTAATGTAAAACTGTTGAAATGACAGAAACAAGGTTAAAACATCACAACAAGCTCAGAAGAGGCTGAAAAGCACGTTTCCAGCATGGAGATGTGTGTTTTAAAGCAACTGTTAAGAAACTAATGTAAAACTGTTGAAATGACAGAAACAAGGTTAAAACATCACAACAAGCTCAGAAGAGGCTGAAAAGCACGTTTCCAGCATGGAGATGTGTGTTTTAAAGCAACTGTTAAGAAACTAATGTAAAACTGTTGAAATGACAGAAACAAGGTTAAAACATCACAACAAGCTCAGAAGAGGCTGAAAAGCACGTTTCCAGCATGGAGATGTGTGTTTTAAAGCAACTGTTAAGAAACTAATGTAAAACTGTTGAAATGACAGAAACAAGGTTAAAACATCACAACAAGCTCAGAAGAGGCTGAAAAGCACGTTTCCAGCATGGAGATGTGTGTTTTAAAGCAACTGTTAAGAAACTAATGTAAAACTGTTGAAATGACAGAAACAAGGTTAAAACATCACAACAAGCTCAGAAGAGGCTGAAAAGCACGTTTCCAGCATGGAGATGTGTGTTTTAAAGCAACTGTTAAGAAACTAATGTAAAACTGTTGAAATGACAGAAACAAGGTTAAAACATCACAACAAGCTCAGAAGAGGCTGAAAAGCACGTTTCCAGCATGGAGATGTGTGTTTTAAAGCAACTGTTAAGAAACTAATGTAAAACTGTTGAAATGACAGAAACAAGGTTAAAACATCACAACAAGCTCAGAAGAGGCTGAAAAGCACGTTTCCAGCATGGAGATGTGTGTTTTAAAGCAACTGTTAAGAAACTAATGTAAAACTGTTGAAATGACAGAAACAAGGTTAAAACATCACAACAAGCTCAGAAGAGGCTGAAAAGCACGTTTCCAGCATGGAGATGTGTGTTTTAAAGCAACTGTTAAGAAACTAATGTAAAACTGTTGAAATGACAGAAACAAGGTTAAAACATCACAACAAGCTCAGAAGAGGCTGAAAAGCACGTTTCCAGCATGGAGATGTGTGTTTTAAAGCAACTGTTAAGAAACTAATGTAAAACTGTTGAAATGACAGAAACAAGGTTAAAACATCACAACAAGCTCAGAAGAGGCTGAAAAGCACGTTTCCAGCATGGAGATGTGTGTTTTAAAGCAACTGTTAAGAAACTAATGTAAAACTGTTGAAATGACAGAAACAAGGTTAAAACATCACAACAAGCTCAGAAGAGGCTGAAAAGCACGTTTCCAGCATGGAGATGTGTGTTTTAAAGCAACTGTTAAGAAACTAATGTAAAACTGTTGAAATGACAGAAACAAGGTTAAAACATCACAACAAGCTCAGAAGAGGCTGAAAAGCACGTTTCCAGCATGGAGATGTGTGTTTTAAAGCAACTGTTAAGAAACTAATGTAAAACTGTTGAAATGACAGAAACAAGGTTAAAACATCACAACAAGCTCAGAAGAGGCTGAAAAGCACGTTTCCAGCATGGAGATGTGTGTTTTAAAGCAACTGTTAAGAAACTAATGTAAAACTGTTGAAATGACAGAAACAAGGTTAAAACATCACAACAAGCTCAGAAGAGGCTGAAAAGCACGTTTCCAGCATGGAGATGTGTGTTTTAAAGCAACTGTTAAGAAACTAATGTAAAACTGTTGAAATGACAGAAACAAGGTTAAAACATCACAACAAGCTCAGAAGAGGCTGAAAAGCACGTTTCCAGCATGGAGATGTGTGTTTTAAAGCAACTGTTAAGAAACTAATGTAAAACTGTTGAAATGACAGAAACAAGGTTAAAACATCACAACAAGCTCAGAAGAGGCTGAAAAGCACGTTTCCAGCATGGAGATGTGTGTTTTAAAGCAACTGTTAAGAAACTAATGTAAAACTGTTGAAATGACAGAAACAAGGTTAAAACATCACAACAAGCTCAGAAGAGGCTGAAAAGCACGTTTCCAGCATGGAGATGTGTGTTTTAAAGCAACTGTTAAGAAACTAATGTAAAACTGTTGAAATGACAGAAACAAGGTTAAAACATCACAACAAGCTCAGAAGAGGCTGAAAAGCACGTTTCCAGCATGGAGATGTGTGTTTTAAAGCAACTGTTAAGAAACTAATGTAAAACTGTTGAAATGACAGAAACAAGGTTAAAACATCACAACAAGCTCAGAAGAGGCTGAAAAGCACGTTTCCAGCATGGAGATGTGTGTTTTAAAGCAACTGTTAAGAAACTAATGTAAAACTGTTGAAATGACAGAAACAAGGTTAAAACATCACAACAAGCTCAGAAGAGGCTGAAAAGCACGTTTCCAGCATGGAGATGTGTGTTTTAAAGCAACTGTTAAGAAACTAATGTAAAACTGTTGAAATGACAGAAACAAGGTTAAAACATCACAACAAGCTCAGAAGAGGCTGAAAAGCACGTTTCCAGCATGGAGATGTGTGTTTTAAAGCAACTGTTAAGAAACTAATGTAAAACTGTTGAAATGACAGAAACAAGGTTAAAACATCACAACAAGCTCAGAAGAGGCTGAAAAGCACGTTTCCAGCATGGAGATGTGTGTTTTAAAGCAACTGTTAAGAAACTAATGTAAAACTGTTGAAATGACAGAAACAAGGTTAAAACATCACAACAAGCTCAGAAGAGGCTGAAAAGCACGTTTCCAGCATGGAGATGTGTGTTTTAAAGCAACTGTTAAGAAACTAATGTAAAACTGTTGAAATGACAGAAACAAGGTTAAAACATCACAACAAGCTCAGAAGAGGCTGAAAAGCACGTTTCCAGCATGGAGATGTGTGTTTTAAAGCAACTGTTAAGAAACTAATGTAAAACTGTTGAAATGACAGAAACAAGGTTAAAACATCACAACAAGCTCAGAAGAGGCTGAAAAGCACGTTTCCAGCATGGAGATGTGTGTTTTAAAGCAACTGTTAAGAAACTAATGTAAAACTGTTGAAATGACAGAAACAAGGTTAAAACATCACAACAAGCTCAGAAGAGGCTGAAAAGCACGTTTCCAGCATGGAGATGTGTGTTTTAAAGCAACTGTTAAGAAACTAATGTAAAACTGTTGAAATGACAGAAACAAGGTTAAAACATCACAACAAGCTCAGAAGAGGCTGAAAAGCACGTTTCCAGCATGGAGATGTGTGTTTTAAAGCAACTGTTAAGAAACTAATGTAAAACTGTTGAAATGACAGAAACAAGGTTAAAACATCACAACAAGCTCAGAAGAGGCTGAAAAGCACGTTTCCAGCATGGAGATGTGTGTTTTAAAGCAACTGTTAAGAAACTAATGTAAAACTGTTGAAATGACAGAAACAAGGTTAAAACATCACAACAAGCTCAGAAGAGGCTGAAAAGCACGTTTCCAGCATGGAGATGTGTGTTTTAAAGCAACTGTTAAGAAACTAATGTAAAACTGTTGAAATGACAGAAACAAGGTTAAAACATCACAACAAGCTCAGAAGAGGCTGAAAAGCACGTTTCCAGCATGGAGATGTGTGTTTTAAAGCAACTGTTAAGAAACTAATGTAAAACTGTTGAAATGACAGAAACAAGGTTAAAACATCACAACAAGCTCAGAAGAGGCTGAAAAGCACGTTTCCAGCATGGAGATGTGTGTTTTAAAGCAACTGTTAAGAAACTAATGTAAAACTGTTGAAATGACAGAAACAAGGTTAAAACATCACAACAAGCTCAGAAGAGGCTGAAAAGCACGTTTCCAGCATGGAGATGTGTGTTTTAAAGCAACTGTTAAGAAACTAATGTAAAACTGTTGAAATGACAGAAACAAGGTTAAAACATCACAACAAGCTCAGAAGAGGCTGAAAAGCACGTTTCCAGCATGGAGATGTGTGTTTTAAAGCAACTGTTAAGAAACTAATGTAAAACTGTTGAAATGACAGAAACAAGGTTAAAACATCACAACAAGCTCAGAAGAGGCTGAAAAGCACGTTTCCAGCATGGAGATGTGTGTTTTAAAGCAACTGTTAAGAAACTAATGTAAAACTGTTGAAATGACAGAAACAAGGTTAAAACATCACAACAAGCTCAGAAGAGGCTGAAAAGCACGTTTCCAGCATGGAGATGTGTGTTTTAAAGCAACTGTTAAGAAACTAATGTAAAACTGTTGAAATGACAGAAACAAGGTTAAAACATCACAACAAGCTCAGAAGAGGCTGAAAAGCACGTTTCCAGCATGGAGATGTGTGTTTTAAAGCAACTGTTAAGAAACTAATGTAAAACTGTTGAAATGACAGAAACAAGGTTAAAACATCACAACAAGCTCAGAAGAGGCTGAAAAGCACGTTTCCAGCATGGAGATGTGTGTTTTAAAGCAACTGTTAAGAAACTAATGTAAAACTGTTGAAATGACAGAAACAAGGTTAAAACATCACAACAAGCTCAGAAGAGGCTGAAAAGCACGTTTCCAGCATGGAGATGTGTGTTTTAAAGCAACTGTTAAGAAACTAATGTAAAACTGTTGAAATGACAGAAACAAGGTTAAAACATCACAACAAGCTCAGAAGAGGCTGAAAAGCACGTTTCCAGCATGGAGATGTGTGTTTTAAAGCAACTGTTAAGAAACTAATGTAAAACTGTTGAAATGACAGAAACAAGGTTAAAACATCACAACAAGCTCAGAAGAGGCTGAAAAGCACGTTTCCAGCATGGAGATGTGTGTTTTAAAGCAACTGTTAAGAAACTAATGTAAAACTGTTGAAATGACAGAAACAAGGTTAAAACATCACAACAAGCTCAGAAGAGGCTGAAAAGCACGTTTCCAGCATGGAGATGTGTGTTTTAAAGCAACTGTTAAGAAACTAATGTAAAACTGTTGAAATGACAGAAACAAGGTTAAAACATCACAACAAGCTCAGAAGAGGCTGAAAAGCACGTTTCCAGCATGGAGATGTGTGTTTTAAAGCAACTGTTAAGAAACTAATGTAAAACTGTTGAAATGACAGAAACAAGGTTAAAACATCACAACAAGCTCAGAAGAGGCTGAAAAGCACGTTTCCAGCATGGAGATGTGTGTTTTAAAGCAACTGTTAAGAAACTAATGTAAAACTGTTGAAATGACAGAAACAAGGTTAAAACATCACAACAAGCTCAGAAGAGGCTGAAAAGCACGTTTCCAGCATGGAGATGTGTGTTTTAAAGCAACTGTTAAGAAACTAATGTAAAACTGTTGAAATGACAGAAACAAGGTTAAAACATCACAACAAGCTCAGAAGAGGCTGAAAAGCACGTTTCCAGCATGGAGATGTGTGTTTTAAAGCAACTGTTAAGAAACTAATGTAAAACTGTTGAAATGACAGAAACAAGGTTAAAACATCACAACAAGCTCAGAAGAGGCTGAAAAGCACGTTTCCAGCATGGAGATGTGTGTTTTAAAGCAACTGTTAAGAAACTAATGTAAAACTGTTGAAATGACAGAAACAAGGTTAAAACATCACAACAAGCTCAGAAGAGGCTGAAAAGCACGTTTCCAGCATGGAGATGTGTGTTTTAAAGCAACTGTTAAGAAACTAATGTAAAACTGTTGAAATGACAGAAACAAGGTTAAAACATCACAACAAGCTCAGAAGAGGCTGAAAAGCACGTTTCCAGCATGGAGATGTGTGTTTTAAAGCAACTGTTAAGAAACTAATGTAAAACTGTTGAAATGACAGAAACAAGGTTAAAACATCACAACAAGCTCAGAAGAGGCTGAAAAGCACGTTTCCAGCATGGAGATGTGTGTTTTAAAGCAACTGTTAAGAAACTAATGTAAAACTGTTGAAATGACAGAAACAAGGTTAAAACATCACAACAAGCTCAGAAGAGGCTGAAAAGCACGTTTCCAGCATGGAGATGTGTGTTTTAAAGCAACTGTTAAGAAACTAATGTAAAACTGTTGAAATGACAGAAACAAGGTTAAAACATCACAACAAGCTCAGAAGAGGCTGAAAAGCACGTTTCCAGCATGGAGATGTGTGTTTTAAAGCAACTGTTAAGAAACTAATGTAAAACTGTTGAAATGACAGAAACAAGGTTAAAACATCACAACAAGCTCAGAAGAGGCTGAAAAGCACGTTTCCAGCATGGAGATGTGTGTTTTAAAGCAACTGTTAAGAAACTAATGTAAAACTGTTGAAATGACAGAAACAAGGTTAAAACATCACAACAAGCTCAGAAGAGGCTGAAAAGCACGTTTCCAGCATGGAGATGTGTGTTTTAAAGCAACTGTTAAGAAACTAATGTAAAACTGTTGAAATGACAGAAACAAGGTTAAAACATCACAACAAGCTCAGAAGAGGCTGAAAAGCACGTTTCCAGCATGGAGATGTGTGTTTTAAAGCAACTGTTAAGAAACTAATGTAAAACTGTTGAAATGACAGAAACAAGGTTAAAACATCACAACAAGCTCAGAAGAGGCTGAAAAGCACGTTTCCAGCATGGAGATGTGTGTTTTAAAGCAACTGTTAAGAAACTAATGTAAAACTGTTGAAATGACAGAAACAAGGTTAAAACATCACAACAAGCTCAGAAGAGGCTGAAAAGCACGTTTCCAGCATGGAGATGTGTGTTTTAAAGCAACTGTTAAGAAACTAATGTAAAACTGTTGAAATGACAGAAACAAGGTTAAAACATCACAACAAGCTCAGAAGAGGCTGAAAAGCACGTTTCCAGCATGGAGATGTGTGTTTTAAAGCAACTGTTAAGAAACTAATGTAAAACTGTTGAAATGACAGAAACAAGGTTAAAACATCACAACAAGCTCAGAAGAGGCTGAAAAGCACGTTTCCAGCATGGAGATGTGTGTTTTAAAGCAACTGTTAAGAAACTAATGTAAAACTGTTGAAATGACAGAAACAAGGTTAAAACATCACAACAAGCTCAGAAGAGGCTGAAAAGCACGTTTCCAGCATGGAGATGTGTGTTTTAAAGCAACTGTTAAGAAACTAATGTAAAACTGTTGAAATGACAGAAACAAGGTTAAAACATCACAACAAGCTCAGAAGAGGCTGAAAAGCACGTTTCCAGCATGGAGATGTGTGTTTTAAAGCAACTGTTAAGAAACTAATGTAAAACTGTTGAAATGACAGAAACAAGGTTAAAACATCACAACAAGCTCAGAAGAGGCTGAAAAGCACGTTTCCAGCATGGAGATGTGTGTTTTAAAGCAACTGTTAAGAAACTAATGTAAAACTGTTGAAATGACAGAAACAAGGTTAAAACATCACAACAAGCTCAGAAGAGGCTGAAAAGCACGTTTCCAGCATGGAGATGTGTGTTTTAAAGCAACTGTTAAGAAACTAATGTAAAACTGTTGAAATGACAGAAACAAGGTTAAAACATCACAACAAGCTCAGAAGAGGCTGAAAAGCACGTTTCCAGCATGGAGATGTGTGTTTTAAAGCAACTGTTAAGAAACTAATGTAAAACTGTTGAAATGACAGAAACAAGGTTAAAACATCACAACAAGCTCAGAAGAGGCTGAAAAGCACGTTTCCAGCATGGAGATGTGTGTTTTAAAGCAACTGTTAAGAAACTAATGTAAAACTGTTGAAATGACAGAAACAAGGTTAAAACATCACAACAAGCTCAGAAGAGGCTGAAAAGCACGTTTCCAGCATGGAGATGTGTGTTTTAAAGCAACTGTTAAGAAACTAATGTAAAACTGTTGAAATGACAGAAACAAGGTTAAAACATCACAACAAGCTCAGAAGAGGCTGAAAAGCACGTTTCCAGCATGGAGATGTGTGTTTTAAAGCAACTGTTAAGAAACTAATGTAAAACTGTTGAAATGACAGAAACAAGGTTAAAACATCACAACAAGCTCAGAAGAGGCTGAAAAGCACGTTTCCAGCATGGAGATGTGTGTTTTAAAGCAACTGTTAAGAAACTAATGTAAAACTGTTGAAATGACAGAAACAAGGTTAAAACATCACAACAAGCTCAGAAGAGGCTGAAAAGCACGTTTCCAGCATGGAGATGTGTGTTTTAAAGCAACTGTTAAGAAACTAATGTAAAACTGTTGAAATGACAGAAACAAGGTTAAAACATCACAACAAGCTCAGAAGAGGCTGAAAAGCACGTTTCCAGCATGGAGATGTGTGTTTTAAAGCAACTGTTAAGAAACTAATGTAAAACTGTTGAAATGACAGAAACAAGGTTAAAACATCACAACAAGCTCAGAAGAGGCTGAAAAGCACGTTTCCAGCATGGAGATGTGTGTTTTAAAGCAACTGTTAAGAAACTAATGTAAAACTGTTGAAATGACAGAAACAAGGTTAAAACATCACAACAAGCTCAGAAGAGGCTGAAAAGCACGTTTCCAGCATGGAGATGTGTGTTTTAAAGCAACTGTTAAGAAACTAATGTAAAACTGTTGAAATGACAGAAACAAGGTTAAAACATCACAACAAGCTCAGAAGAGGCTGAAAAGCACGTTTCCAGCATGGAGATGTGTGTTTTAAAGCAACTGTTAAGAAACTAATGTAAAACTGTTGAAATGACAGAAACAAGGTTAAAACATCACAACAAGCTCAGAAGAGGCTGAAAAGCACGTTTCCAGCATGGAGATGTGTGTTTTAAAGCAACTGTTAAGAAACTAATGTAAAACTGTTGAAATGACAGAAACAAGGTTAAAACATCACAACAAGCTCAGAAGAGGCTGAAAAGCACGTTTCCAGCATGGAGATGTGTGTTTTAAAGCAACTGTTAAGAAACTAATGTAAAACTGTTGAAATGACAGAAACAAGGTTAAAACATCACAACAAGCTCAGAAGAGGCTGAAAAGCACGTTTCCAGCATGGAGATGTGTGTTTTAAAGCAACTGTTAAGAAACTAATGTAAAACTGTTGAAATGACAGAAACAAGGTTAAAACATCACAACAAGCTCAGAAGAGGCTGAAAAGCACGTTTCCAGCATGGAGATGTGTGTTTTAAAGCAACTGTTAAGAAACTAATGTAAAACTGTTGAAATGACAGAAACAAGGTTAAAACATCACAACAAGCTCAGAAGAGGCTGAAAAGCACGTTTCCAGCATGGAGATGTGTGTTTTAAAGCAACTGTTAAGAAACTAATGTAAAACTGTTGAAATGACAGAAACAAGGTTAAAACATCACAACAAGCTCAGAAGAGGCTGAAAAGCACGTTTCCAGCATGGAGATGTGTGTTTTAAAGCAACTGTTAAGAAACTAATGTAAAACTGTTGAAATGACAGAAACAAGGTTAAAACATCACAACAAGCTCAGAAGAGGCTGAAAAGCACGTTTCCAGCATGGAGATGTGTGTTTTAAAGCAACTGTTAAGAAACTAATGTAAAACTGTTGAAATGACAGAAACAAGGTTAAAACATCACAACAAGCTCAGAAGAGGCTGAAAAGCACGTTTCCAGCATGGAGATGTGTGTTTTAAAGCAACTGTTAAGAAACTAATGTAAAACTGTTGAAATGACAGAAACAAGGTTAAAACATCACAACAAGCTCAGAAGAGGCTGAAAAGCACGTTTCCAGCATGGAGATGTGTGTTTTAAAGCAACTGTTAAGAAACTAATGTAAAACTGTTGAAATGACAGAAACAAGGTTAAAACATCACAACAAGCTCAGAAGAGGCTGAAAAGCACGTTTCCAGCATGGAGATGTGTGTTTTAAAGCAACTGTTAAGAAACTAATGTAAAACTGTTGAAATGACAGAAACAAGGTTAAAACATCACAACAAGCTCAGAAGAGGCTGAAAAGCACGTTTCCAGCATGGAGATGTGTGTTTTAAAGCAACTGTTAAGAAACTAATGTAAAACTGTTGAAATGACAGAAACAAGGTTAAAACATCACAACAAGCTCAGAAGAGGCTGAAAAGCACGTTTCCAGCATGGAGATGTGTGTTTTAAAGCAACTGTTAAGAAACTAATGTAAAACTGTTGAAATGACAGAAACAAGGTTAAAACATCACAACAAGCTCAGAAGAGGCTGAAAAGCACGTTTCCAGCATGGAGATGTGTGTTTTAAAGCAACTGTTAAGAAACTAATGTAAAACTGTTGAAATGACAGAAACAAGGTTAAAACATCACAACAAGCTCAGAAGAGGCTGAAAAGCACGTTTCCAGCATGGAGATGTGTGTTTTAAAGCAACTGTTAAGAAACTAATGTAAAACTGTTGAAATGACAGAAACAAGGTTAAAACATCACAACAAGCTCAGAAGAGGCTGAAAAGCACGTTTCCAGCATGGAGATGTGTGTTTTAAAGCAACTGTTAAGAAACTAATGTAAAACTGTTGAAATGACAGAAACAAGGTTAAAACATCACAACAAGCTCAGAAGAGGCTGAAAAGCACGTTTCCAGCATGGAGATGTGTGTTTTAAAGCAACTGTTAAAAAAACTAATGTAAAACTGTTGAAATGACAGAAACAAGGTTAAAACATCACAACAAGCTCAGAAGAGGCTGAAAAGCACGTTTCCAGCATGGAGATGTGTGTTTTAAAGCAACTGTTAAGAAACTAATGTAAAACTGTTGAAATGACAGAAACAAGGTTAAAACATCACAACAAGCTCAGAAGAGGCTGAAAAGCACGTTTCCAGCATGGAGATGTGTGTTTTAAAGCAACTGTTAAGAAACTAATGTAAACTGTTGAAATGACAGAAACAAGGTTAAAACATCACAACAAGCTCAGAAGAGGCTGAAAAGCACGTTTCCAGCATGGAGATGTGTGTTTTAAAGCAACTGTTAAGAAACTAATGTAAAACTGTTGAAATGACAGAAACAAGGTTAAAACATCACAACAAGCTCAGAAGAGGCTGAAAAGCACGTTTCCAGCATGGAGTGTGTTTTTAAAGCAACTGTTAAGAAACTAATGTAAAACTGTTGAAATGACAGAAACAAGGTTAAAACATCACAACAAGCTCAGAAGAGGCTGAAAAGCACGTTTCCAGCATGGAGATGTGTGTTTTAAAGCAACTGTTAAGAAACTAATGTAAAACTGTTGAAATGACAGAAACAAGGCTAAACATCACAACAAGCTCAGAAGAGGCTGAAAAGCACGTTTCCAGCATGGAGATGTGTGTTTTAAAGCAACTGTTAAGAAACTAATGTAAAACTGTTGAAATGACAGAAACAAGGTTAAAACATCACAACAAGCTCAGAAGAGGCTGAAAAGCACGTTTCCAGCATGGAGATGTGTGTTTTAAAGCAACTGTTAAGAAACTAATGTAAAACTGTTGAAATGACAGAAACAAGGTTAAAACATCACAACAAGCTCAGAAGAGGCTGAAAAGCACGTTTCCAGCATGGAGATGTGTGTTTTAAAGCAACTGTTAAGAAACTAATGTAAAACTGTTGAAATGACAGAAACAAGGTTAAAACATCACAACAAGCTCAGAAGAGGCTGAAAAGCACGTTTCCAGCATGGAGATGTGTGTTTTAAAGCAACTGTTAAGAAACTAATGTAAAACTGTTGAAATGACAGAAACAAGGTTAAAACATCACAACAAGCTCAGAAGAGGCTGAAAAGCACGTTTCCAGCATGGAGATGTGTGTTTTAAAGCAACTGTTAAGAAACTAATGTAAAACTGTTGAAATGACAGCAACAAGGTTAAAACATCACAACAAGCTCAGAAGAGGCTGAAAAGCACGTTTCCAGCATGGAGATGTGTGTTTTAAAGCAACTGTTAAGAAACTAATGTAAAACTGTTGAAATGACAGCAACAAGGTTAAAACATCACAACAAGCTCAGAAGAGGCTGAAAAGCACGTTTCCAGCATGGAGATGTGTGTTTTAAAGCAACTGTTAAGAAACTAATGTAAAACTGTTGAAATGACACAAGGTTAAAACATCACAACAAGCTCAGAAGAGGCTGAAAAGCAAGTTTCCAGCATGGAGATGTGTGTTTTAAAGCAACTGTTAAGAAACTAATGTAAAACTGTTGAAATGACAGAAACAAGGTTAAAACATCACAAAAGCAAGCTCAGAAGAGGCTGAAAAAAGCACGTTTCCAGCATGGAGATGTGTGTTTTAAAGCAACTGTTAAGAAAAATGTAAAACTGTTGAAATGACAGAAACAAGGTTAAAACATCACACACAAGCTCAGAAGAGGCTGAAAAGCACGTTTCCAGCATGGAGATGTGTGTTTTAAAGCAACTGTTAAGAAAACTAATGTAAAACTGTTGAAATGACAGAAACAAGGTTAAAACATCACAACAAGCTCAGAAGAGGCTGAAAAGCACGTTTCCAGCATGGAGATGTGTGTTTTAAAGCAACTGTTAAGAACTAATGTAAAACTGTTGAAATGACAGAAACAAGGTTAAAACATCACAACAAGCTCAGAAGAGGCTGAAAAGCACGTTTCCAGCATGGAGATGTGTGTTTTAAAGCAACTGTTAAGAAACTGTAAAACTGTTGAAATGACAGAAACAAGGTTAAAACATCACAACAAGCTCAGAAGAGGCTGAAAAGCACGTTTCCAGCATGGAGATGTGTGTTTTAAAGCAACTGTTAAGAAACTAATGTAAAACTGTTGAAATGACAGAAACAAGGTTAAAACATCACAACAAGCTCAGAAGAGGCTGAAAAGCACGTTCCAGCATGGAGATGTGTGTTTTAAAGCAA
>NW_022605365.1:0-35292 GCF_008692095.1 Etheostoma spectabile
CTGTTAAGAAACTAATGTAAACTGTTGAAATGACAGAAACAAGGTTAAAACATCACAACAAGCTCAGAGAGGCTGAAAAGCACGTTTCCAGCATGGAGATGTGTGTTTTAAAGCAACTGTAAGAAACTATGTAAACTGTTGAAATGACAGAAAACAAGGTTAAAGCATCACAACAAAGCTCAGAAGAGGCTGAAAAGCACGTTTCCAGCATGGAGATGGTGTGTTTTAAAGCAACTGTTAAGAACTAATGTAAAACTGTTAAATGACAGAAACAAGGTTAAAAAACATCACAACAAGCTCAGAAGAGGCTGAAAAGCACGTTTCCAGATGGAGGTGTGTTTTAAAGCAAATCTGTTAAGAAACTAATGTAAAACTGTTGAAATGCAGAACCAAGGTTAAAACATCACAACAAGCTCAGAAGAGGCTGAAAAGCACGTTTCAGCATGGAGATGGGGTTTTGAAAGCAACTGTTAGGAACTAATGTAAAACTGTTGAAATGACAGAAACAAGGTTAAAACATCACAACAAGCTCAGAAGAGGCTGAAAAGCACGTTTCCAGCATGGAGATGGGTTTTTAAAGCAACTGTAAAGAAACTAATGTAAAACTGTTGAAATGACAGAAAACAAGGTTTAAAACATCACAAAAGTCAGAAGAGGCTGAAAAGCACGTTTCCAGCATGGAGATGTGTTTTTAAGCAACTGTTAAGAAACTAATGTAAAACTGGGAATGACCAGAAACAAGGTTAAAACATCACAACAAGCTCAGAAGAGGCTGAAAAGCACGTTTCCAGCATGGAGATGTGTGATTTTAAAGCAACTGTAAGAACTATGTAAAAACTGTTGAAATGACAGAAACAAGGTTAAAACATCACAACAAGCTCAGAAGAGGCTGAAAAGCACGTTTCCAGCATGGAGATGGTGTTTTAAAGCAACTGTTAAGAAACTAATGTAAAACTGTTGAAATGACAGAAACAAGGTTAAAACATCACAAAAGCTCAGAAGAGGCTGAAAAGCACGTTTCCAGCATGGAGATGTGTGTTTTAAAGCAACTGTTAAGAACTAATGTAAAACTGTTGAAATGACAGACAGAAACAAGGTTAAAACATCAAAACAAGCTCAGAAGAGGCTGAAAAGCACGTTTCCAGCATGGAGATGTGTGTTTAAAGCAACTGTTAGAAACTAATGTAAAACTGTTGAAATGACAGAAACAAGGTTAAAACATCACAACAAGCTCAGAGAGGCTGAAAAGCACGTTTCCAGCATGGAGATGTGTGTTTTAAAGCAACTGTTAGGAAACTAATGTAAAACTGTTGAAATGACAGAAACAAGGTTTTTAAACATCACAAACAAGCTCAGAAGAGGCTGAAAAAGCACGTTTCCAGCATGGAGATGTGTGTTTTAAAGCAACTGTTTAAGAAACTAATGTAAAACTGTTGAAATGACAGAAACAGGTTAAAACATCACAACAAGCAGAAGAGGCTGAAAAGCACGTTCCAGCATGGAGATGTGTGTTTTAAAGCAACGTTAAAAAAACTAATGTAAACTGTTGAAATGACAGAAACAAGGTTAAAAACACAAACAAGCTCAGAAGAGGCTGAAAAGCACGTTTCCAGCATGGAGGTGTGTTTTAAAGCAACTGTTAAGAAACTAATGTAAACTGTTGAAATGACAGAAAAACAAGTTAAAACATCACAACAAGCTCAGAAGAGGCTGAAAAGCACGTTTCCAGCATGAGATGTGTGTTTTAAAGCAACTGTTAAGAAATAATGTAAAACTGTTGAAATGACAGAAACAAGTTTACAATCACAACAAGCTCAGAAGAGGCTGAAAGCACGTTTCCAGCATGGAGATGTGTGTTTTAAAGCAACTGTTAAGGAACTAATGTAAAACTGTTGAAATGACAGAAACAAGGTTAAAACATCACAACAAGCTCAGAGAGGCTGAAAAGCACGTTTCCAGCATGGAGATGTGTGTTTTAAGCAACTGTTAAGGGAAACTACTGTAAAACCTGTTGAATGACAGAAACAAGGTTTAAAACATCACAACAAGCTCAGAAGAGGCTGAAAAGCACGTTTCCAGCATGGAGGATGTGTGTTTTGAAAGCAACTGTTAAGGAAATAATGTAAAACTGTTGAAATGACAGAAACAAGGTTAAAACATCACAAACAAGCTCAGAAGAAGAGTGAAAGGCACGTTTCCAGCATGGAGATGTGTGTTTTAAAGCAACTGTTAAAAAACTAATGTAAAACTGTTGAAATGACAGAAACAAGGTTAAAACATCACAACAAGCTCAGAAGAGGCTGAAAGCACGTTTCCAGCATGGAGATGTGTGTTTTAAAGCAACTGTTAAGAAAAAACTAATGTAAAACTGTTGAAATGACAGAAACAAGGTTAAAACATTACAACAAGCTCAGAAGAGGCTGAAAAGCACGTTTCCAGCATGGAGATGTGTGTTTAAAGCAACTGTTAAGGAAACTAATGTAAAACTGTTGAAATGACAGAAACAAGGTTAAAACATCACAACAAGCTAGAAGAGGCTGAAAAGCAGTTTCCAGCATGGAGAGTGTGTTTTAAAGCAACTGTTAAGAAACTAATGTAAAACTGTTGAAATGACAGAAACAAGGTTAAAAACATCACAACAAGCTCAGAAGAGGCTGAAAAGCACGTTTCCAGCATGGAGATGTGTGTTTTAAAGCAACTGTTAAGAAACTAATGTAAAACTGTTGAAATGACAGAAACAAGGTTTAAAAACATCACAACAAGCTCAGAAGAGGCTGAAAAGCACGTTTCCAGCATGGAGATGTGTGTTTTAAAGCAACTGTTAAGAAACTAATGTAAAACTGTTGAAATGACAGAACCAAGGTTAAAACATCACAACAAGCTCAGAAGAGGCTGAAAAGCACGTTTCCAGCATGGAGAATGGTGTTTAAAGCAACTGTTAAGAAACTAATGTAAAACTGTTGAAATGACAGAACAAGGTTTAAACATCACAACAAGCTCAGAAGAGGCTAAAAAGCACGTTTCCAGCATGGAGATGGTATTTAAAGCAACTGTTAAGGAAACTAATGTAAACTGTTGAAATGACAGAAACAAGGTTAAAACATCACAACAAGCTCAGAAGAGGCTGAAAGCACGTTTCCAGCATGGAGATGTGTGTTGTAAAGCAACTGTTAAGAAACTAATGTAAAACTGTTGAAATGACAGAAACAAGGTTACAACATCACAACAAGCTCAGAAGAGGCTGAAAAGCACGTTCCAGCATGGAGATGTGTGTTCAAAGCACTGTTAGGAATAATGTAAAACTTGAAATGACAGAAACAAGGTTAACACATCACAAAAGCTCAGAAGAGGCTGAAAAGCACGTTTCCAGCATGGAGATGTGTGTTTTAAAGAACGTCTGTAAGAAACTAATGTAAAACTGTTGAAATGACAGAAACAAGGTAAAACATCACAAACAAGCTCAGAAGAGGCTGAAAAGCACGTTTCCAGCATGGAGATGTTGTTTTAAAGCAACTGTTAAGAAACTAATGTAAAACTGTTGAAATGACAGAAACAAGGTTAAAACATCACAACAAGCTCAGAAGAGGCTGAAAAGCACGTTTCCAGCATGGAGATGTGTGTTTTAAAGCAACTGTAAGAAACTAATGTAAAACTGTTGAAATGACAGAAACAAGGTTAAAACATCACAACAAGCTCAGAAGAGGCTGAAAAGCACGTTTCCAGCATGGAGATGTGTGTTTTAAAGCAACTGTTAGGAAACTAAGTAAAACTGTTTGAAATGACAGAACAAGGTTAAAACATCACAACAAGCTCAGAAGAGGCTGAAAAGCACGTTTCCAGCATGGAGATGTGTGTTTTAAAGCAACTGTTAAGAAACTAATGTAAAAACTGTTGAAATGACAGAAACAAGGTAAAACATCACAACAAGCTCAGAAGAGGCTGAAAAGCACGTTTCCAGCATGGAGAGTGTGTGTTTAAAGCACAACTGTTAAGAAACTAATGTAAAACTGTTGAAATGACAGAAACAAGGTTAAAACATCACAACAAGCTCAGAAGAGGCTGAAAAGCACGTTTCCAGCATGGAGATGTGTGTTTTAAAGCAACTGTTAAGAAACTAATGTAACACTGTTGAAATGACAGAAACAAGGTTAAAACATCACAACAAGCTCAGAAGAGGCTGAAAAGCACGTTTCCAGCATGGAGATGTGTGTTTTAAAGCAACTGTTAAGAAACTAATGTAACACTGTTGAAATGACAGAAACAAGGTTAAAACATCACAACAAGCTCAGAAGAGGCTGAAAAGCACGTTTCCAGCATGGAGATGTGTGTTTTAAGGCAATGTTAAGAAACTAATGTAACACTGTTGAAATGACAGAAACAAGGTTAAAACATCACAACAAGCTCAGAAGAGGCTGAAAAGCACGTTTCCAGCATGGAGATGTGTGTTTTAAGCAACTGTTAAGAAAACTAATGTAAAACTGTTGAAATGACAGAAACAAGGTTAAAACATCACAACAAGCTCAGAAGAGGCTGAAAAGCACGTTTCCAGCATGGAGTGTGGTTTTAAAGCAACTGTTAAGAAAACTAATGTAAAACTGTGAAATGACAGAAAAAAGTTAAAACATCACAACAAGCTCAGAAGAGGCTGAAAAGCACGTTCCAGCATGGAGATGTGTGTTTTAAAGCAATGTTAAGAAACTAATGTAAAACTGTTGAAATGACAGAAACAAGTTAAAACATCAAACAAGCTCAGAAGAGGCTGAAAAGCACGTTTCCAGCATGGAGATGTGTGTTTTAAAGCAACTGTTAAGGAACTAATGTAAAACTGTTGAAATGACAGAAACAAGGTTTAAACATCACAACAAGCTCAGAAGAGGCTGAAAAGCACGTTTCCAGCATGGAGATGTGTTGTTTAAGCAACTGTTAAAAAAAACTAATGTAAAACTGTTGAAATGACAGAAACAAGGTTAAAACATCACAACAAGCTCAGAAGAGGCTGAAAAGCACGTTTCCAGCATGGAGATGTGTGTTTTAAAGCAATGTTAAGAAACTAATGTAAAACTGTTGAAATGACAGAAACAAGGTTAAAAACACACACACAAAAGCTCAGAAGAGGCTGAAAAGCACGTTTCCAGCATGGAGATGTGTGTTTTAAAGCAACTGTTAAGAAACTAATGTAAAACTGTTGAAAGACAGAAACAAGGTTAAAACATCACAACAAGCTCAGAAGAGGCTGAAAAGCACGTTTCCAGCATGGAGATGTGTGTTTAAAGCAACTGTTAAGAAAACTAATGTAAAACTGTTGAAATGACAGAAACAAGGTTTAAACATCACAACAAGCTCAGAAGAGGCTGAAAAGCACGTTTCCAGCATGGAGATGTGTGTTTAAAGCAACTGTTAAGGAACTAATGTAAAACTGTTGAAATGACAGAAACAAGGTTAAAACATCACAACAAGCTCAGAAGAGGCTGAAAAGCACGTTTCCAGCATGGAGATGTGTGTTTTAAAGCAACTGTTAAGAAACTAATGTAAAACTGTTGAAATGACAGAAACAAGGTTAAAACATCACAACAAGCTCAGAAGAGGCTGAAAAGCACGTTTCCAGCATGGAGATGTGTTTAAAGCAACTGTTAAGAAACTAATGTAAAACTGTTGAAATGACAGAAACAAGGTTAAAACATCACAACAAGCTCAGAAGAGGCTGAAAAGCGTGTTCCAGCATGGAGATGTGTGTTTTAAAGCAACTGTTAAGAAACTAATGTAAACTGTTGAAATGACAGAAAACAAGTTAAAACATCACAACAAGCTCAGAAGAGGCTGAAAAGCACGTTTCCAGCATGGAGATGTGTGTTTTAAAGCAATGTTAAGAAACTAATGTAAAACTGTTGAAATGACAGAAACAAGGTTAAAACATCACAACAAGCTCAGAAGAGGCTGAAAAGCACGTTTCCAGCATGGAGATGTGTGTTTTAAAGCAACTGTAAGGAACTAATGTAAAACTGTTGAAATGACAGAAACAAGGTTAAAACATCACAACAAGCTCAGAAGAGGCTGAAAAGCACGTTTCCAGCATGGAGATGTGTGTTTTAAAGCAACTGTTAAGAACTAATGTAAAACTGTTGAAATGACAGAAACAAGGTTAAAACATCACAACAAGCTCAGAAGAGGCTGAAAAGCACGTTTCCAGCATGGAGATGTGTGTTTTAAAAGCAACTGTTAAAAAACTAATGTAAAACTGTTGAAATGACAGAAACAAGGTTAAAACATCACAACAAGCTCAGAAGAGGCTGAAAAGCACGTTTCCAGCATGGAGATGTGTTTTTAAAGCAACTGTTAAGAAACTAATGTAAAACTGTTGAAATGACAGAAACAAGGTTAAAACATCACAACAAGCTCAGAAGAGGCTGAAAAGCACGTTTCCAGCATGGAGATGTGTGTTTTAAGCAACTGTTAAGAAACTAATGTAAAACTGTTGAAATGACAGAAACAAGGTTAAAACATCACAACAAGCTCAGAAGAGGCTGAAAAGCACGTTTCCAGCATGGAGATGTGTGTTTAAAGCAACTGTTAAGAAACTAATGTAAAACTGTTGAAATGACAGAAACAAGGTTAAAACATCACAACAAGCTCAGAAGAGGCTGAAAAGCACGTTTCCAGCATGGAGATGTGTGTTTAAAGCAACTGTTAAGAAACTAATGTAAAACTGTTGAAATGACAGAAACAAGGTTAAAACATCACAACAAGCTCAGAAGAGGCTGAAAAGCACGTTTCCAGCATGGAGATGTGTGTTTAAAGCAACTGTTAAGAAACTAATGTAAAACTGTTGAAATGACAGAAACAAGGTTAAAACATCACAACAAGCTCAGAAGAGGCTGAAAAGCACGTTTCCAGCATGGAGATGTGTGTTTTAAAGCAACTGTTAAGAACTAATGTAAAACTGTTGAAATGACAGAAACAAGGTTAAAACATCACAACAAGCTCAGAAGAGGCTGAAAAGCACGTTTCCAGCATGGAGATGTGTGTTTAAAGCAACTGTTAAGAAACTAATGTAAAACTGTTGAAATGACAGAAACAAGGTTAAAACATCACAACAAGCTCAGAAGAGGCTGAAAAGCACGTTTCCAGCATGGAGATGTGTGTTTTAAAGCAACTGTTAAGAAAACTAATGTAAAACTGTTGAAATGACAGAAACAAGGTTAAACATCACAACAAGCTCAGAAGAGGCTGAAAAGCACGTTTCCAGCATGGAGATGTGTGTTTTAAAGCAACTGTTAAGAACTAATGTAAAACTGTTGAAATGACAGAAACAAGGTTAAAACATCACAACAAGCTCAGAAGAGGCTGAAAAGCACGTTTCCAGCATGGAGATGTGTGTTTAAAGCAACTGTTAAGAAACTAATGTAAAACTGTTGAAATGACAGAAACAAGGTTAAAACATCACAACAAGCTCAGAAGAGGCTGAAAAGCACGTTTCCAGCATGGAGATGTGTGTTTTAAAGCAACTGTTAAGAAACTAATGTAAAACTGTTGAAATGACAGAAACAAGGTTAAAACATCACAACAAGCTCAGAAGAGGCTGAAAAGCACGTTTCCAGCATGGAGATGTGGTTTTAAAGCAACTGTTAAGAAACTAATGTAAAACTGTTGAAATGACAGAAACAAGTTTAAACATCACAACAAGCTCAGAAGAGGCTGAAAAGCACGTTTCCAGCATGGAGATGTGTGTTTTAAAGCACTGTTAAGAAACTAATGTAAAACTGTTGAAATGACAGAAACAAGGTTAAAACATCACAACAAGCTCAGAAGAGGCTGAAAAGCACGTTTCCAGCATGGAGATGTGTGTTTTAAGCAACTGTTAAGAAACTAATGTAAAACTGTTGAAATGACAGAAACAAGGTTAAAACATCACAACAAGCTCAGAAGAGGCTGAAAAGCACGTTTCCAGCATGGAGATGTGTGTTTTAAAGCAACTGTTAAAGAAACTAATGTAAAAATGTTGAAATGACAGACAGAAACAAGGTTAAAACATCACAACAAGCTCAGAAGAGGCTGAAAAGCACGTTTCCAGCATGGAGATGTGTGTTTTAAAGCAACTGTTAAGAAACTAATGTAAAACTGTTGAAATGACAGAAACAAGGTTTAAAACATCACAACAAGCTCAGAAGAGGCTGAAAAGCACGTTTCCAGCATGGAGATGTGGTTTTAAAGCAACTGTTAAGAAACTAATGTAAAACTGTTGAAATGACAGAAACAAGGTTAAAACATCACAACAAGCTCAGAAGAGGCTGAAAAGCACGTTTCCAGCATGGAGATGTGTGTTTTAAAGCAACTGTTAAGAAACTAATGTAAAACTGTTGAAATGACAGAAACAAGGTTAAAACATCACAACAAGCTCAGAAGAGGCTGAAAAGCACGTTTCCAGCATGGAGATGTGTGTTTTAAAGCAACTGTTAAGAAACTAATGTAAAACTGTTGAAATACGACAGAAACAAGGTTAAAACATCACAACAAGCTCAGAAGAGGCTGAAAAGCACGTTTCCAGCATGGAGATGTGTGTTTTAAAGCAACTGTTAAGAAAACTAATGTAAAACTGTTGAAATGACAGAAACAAAGGTTAAAACATCACAACAAGCTCAGAAGAGGCTGAAAAGCACGTTTCCAGCATGGAGATGTGTGTTTTAAAGCAACTGTTAAGAAACTAATGTAAAACTGTTGAAATGACAGAAACAAGGTTAAAACATCACAACAAGCTCAGAAGAGGCTGAAAAGCACGTTTCCAGCATGGAGATGTGTGTTTTAAAGCAACTGTTAAGAAACTAATGTAAAACTGTTGAAATGACAGAAACAAGGTTAAAACATCACAACAAGCTCAGAAGAGGCTGAAAAGCACGTTTCCAGCATGGAGATGTGTGTTTTAAAGCAACTGTTAGGAAACTAATGTAAAACTGTTGAAATGACAGAAACAAGGTTTAAAACATCACAACAAGCTCAGAAGAGGCTGAAAAGCACGTTTCCAGCATGGAGATGTGTGTTTAAAGCAACTGTTAAGAAACTAATGTAAAACTGTTGAAATGACAGAAACAAGGTTAAAACATCACAACAAGCTCAGAAGAGGCTGAAAAGCACGTTCCAGCATGGAGATGTGTGTTTTAAAGCAACTGTTAAAAACTAATGTAAAACTGTTGAAATGACAGAAACAAGGTTAAAACATCACAACAAGCTCAGAAGAGGCTGAAAAGCACGTTTCCAGCATGGAGATGTGTGTTTTAAAGCAACTGTTAAGAAACTAATGTAAAACTGTTGAAATGACAGAAACAAGGTTAAAACATCACAACAAGCTCAGAAGAGGCTGAAAAGCACGTTTCCAGCATGGAGATGTGTGTTTAAAGCAACGTTAAGGAAACTAATGTAAAACTGTTGAAATGACAGAAACAAGGTTAAAACATCACAAACAAGCTCAGAAGAGGCTGAAAGCACGTTTCCAGCATGGAGATGTGTGTTTAAAGCAACTGTTAAGAACTAATGTAAAAACTGTTGAAATGACAGAAACAAGGTTAAAACATCACAACAAGCTCAGAAGAGGCTGAAATGCACGTTTCCAGCATGGAGGTGTGTTTTAAAGCAACTGTTAAGAAACTAATGTAAAACTGTTGAAATGACAGAAACAAGGTTAAAACATCAAAACAAGCTCAGAAGAGGCTGAAAAGCACGTTTCCAGCATGGAGATGTGTGTTTTAAAGCAACTGTTAAGAAACTAATGTAAAACTGTTGAAATGACAGAAACAAGGTTAAAACATCACAACAAGCTCAGAAGAGGCTGAAAAGCACGTTTCCAGCATGGAGATGTGTGTTTTAAAGCAACTGTTAAGGAACTAATGTAAAACTGTTGAAATGACAGAAACAAGGTTAAAACATCACAACAAGCTCAGAAGAGGCTGAAAAGCACGTTTCCAGCATGGAGATGTGTGTTTTAAAGCAACTGTTAAGAAACTAATGTAAAACTGTTGAAATGACAGAAACAAGGTTAAAACATCACAACAAGCTCAGAAGAGGCTGAAAAGCACGTTTCCAGCATGGAGATGTGTGTTTAAAGCAACTGTTAAGAAACTAATGTAAAACTGTTGAATGACAGACAGAAACAAGGTTAAAACATCACAACAAGCTCAGAAGAGGCTGAAAAGCACGTTTCCAGCATGGAGATGTGTTTTAAAGCAACTGTTAAGAAACTAATGTAAAACTGTTGAAATGACAGAAACAAGGTTAAAACATCACAACAAGCTCAGAAGAGGCTGAAAAGCACGTTTCCAGCATGGAGATGTGTGTTTTAAAGCAACTGTTAAGAAACTAATGTAAAACTGTTGAAATGACAGAAACAAGGTTAAAAATCACAACAAGCTCAGAAGAGGCTGAAAAGCACGTTTCCAGCATGGAGATGTGTGTTTTAAAGCAACTGTTAAGGAAACTAATGTAAAACTGTTGAAATGACAGAAACAAGGTTAAAACATCACAACAAGCTCAGAAGAGGCTGAAAAGCACGTTTCCAGCATGGAGATGTGTGTTTTAAAGCAACTGTTAAGAAACTAATGTAAAACTGTTGAAATGACAGAAACAAGGTTAAAACATCACAACAAGCTCAGAAGAGGCTGAAAAGCACGTTTCCAGCATGGAGATGTGTGTTTTAAAGCAACTGTTAAGAAACTAATGTAAAACTGTTGAAATGACAGAAACAAGGTTAAAACATCAAAACAAGCTCAGAAGAGGCTGAAAAGCACGTTTCCAGCATGGAGATGTGTGTTTTAAAGCAACTGTTAAGAAACTAATGTAAAACTGTTGAAATGACAGAAACAAGGTTAAAACATCACAACAAGCTCAGAAGAGGCTGAAAAGCACGTTTCCAGCATGGAGATGTGTGTTTTAAAGCAACTGTTAAGAAACTAATGTAAAACTGTTGAAATGACAGAAACAAGGTTAAAACATCACAACAAGCTCAGAAGAGGCTGAAAAGCACGTTTCCAGCATGGAGATGTGTGTTTAAAGCAACTGTTAAGAAACTAATGTAAAACTGTTGAAATGACAGAAACAAGGTTAAAACATCACAACAAGCTCAGAAGAGGCTGAAAAGCACGTTTCCAGCATGGAGATGTGTGTTTTAAAGCAACTGTTAAGAAACTAATGTAAAACTGTTGAAATGACAGCAAAAAGGCTAAACATCACAACAAGCTCAGAAGAGGCTGAAAAGCACGTTTCCAGCATGGAGATGTGTGTTTTAAAGCAACTGTTAAGAAACTAATGTAAAACTGTTGAAATGACAGAAACAAGGTTAAAACATCACAACAAGCTCAGAAGAGGCTGAAAAGCACGTTTCCAGCATGGAGATGTGTGTTTTAAAGCAACTGTTAAGAAACTAATGTAAAACTGTTGAAATGACAGCAACAAGGTTAAAACATCACAACAAGCTCAGAAGAGGCTGAAAAGCACGTTTCCAGCATGGAGATGTGTGTTTTAAAGCTACTGTTAAGAAACTAATGTAAAACTGTTGAAATGACAGCAACAAGGTTAAAACATCACAAAAAGCTCAGAAGAGGCTGAAAAGCACGTTTCCAGCATGGAGATGTGTGTTTAACAGCTACTGTTGAGAAACTAATGTAAAACGGTTGAAATAACAGCAACAAGGTTAAAACATCACAGCAAGCTCAGAAGAGGCTGAAAAGCACGTTTCCAGCATGGAGATGGTGTTTTAAAGCAACTGTTAGAAACTAATGTAAAACTGTTGAAATGACAGAAACAAGGTTTAAAACATCACAACAAGCTCAGAAGAGGCTGAAAAGCACGTTTCCAGCATGGAGATGTGTGTTTTAAAGCAACTGTTAAGAAACTAATGTAAAACTGTTGAAATGACAGAAACAAGTTTAAACATCACAACAAGCTCAGAAGAGGCTGAAAAGCACGTTTCCAGCATGGAGATGTGTGTTTAAAGCAACTGTTAAGAAACTAATGTAAAACTGTTGAAATGACAGAAACAAGGTTAAAACATCACAACAAGCTCAGAAGAGGCTGAAAAGCACGTTTCCAGCATGGAGATGTGTGTTTTAAAGCAACTGTTAAGAAACTAATGTAAAACTGTTGAAATGACAGAAACAAGGTTAAACATCAACAAGCTCAGAAGAGGCTGAAAAGCACGTTTCCAGCATGGAGATGTGTGTTTAAAGCAACTGTTAAGAAACTAATGTAAAACTGTTGAACATGAACAGAAACAAGGTAAAACATCACAACAAGCTCAGAAGAGGCTGAAAAGCACGTTTCCAGCATGGAGATGTGTGTTTAAAGCAACTGTTAAGAAACTAATGTAAAACTGTTGAAATGACAGAAACAAGGTTAAAACATCACAACAAGCTCAGAAGAGGCTGAAAAGCACGTTTCCAGCATGGAGATGTGTGTTTTAAAGCAACTGTTAAGAAACTAATGTAAAACTGTTGAAATGACAGAAACAAGGTTAAAACATCACAACAAGCTCAGAAGAGGCTGAAAAGCACGTTTCCAGCATGGAGATGTGTGTTTAAAGCAACTGTTAAGAAACTAATGTAAAACTGTTGAAATGACAGAAACAAGGTTAAAACATCACAACAAGCTCAGAAGAGGCTGAAAAGCACGTTTCCAGCATGGAGATGTGTGTTTTTAAAGCAACTGTTAAGAAACTAATGTAAAACTGTTGAAATGACAGAAACAAGGTTAAAACATCACAACAAGCTCAGAAGAGGCTGAAAAGCACGTTTCCAGCATGGAGATGTGTGTTTTAAAGCAACTGTTAGGAAACTAATGTAAAACTGTTGAAATGACAGAAACAAGGTTTAAACATCACAACAAGCTCAGAAGAGGCTGAAAAGCACGTTCCAGCATGGAGATGTGTTTTTAAAGCAACTGTTAGGAAACTAATGTAAAACTGTTGAAATGACAGAAACAAGGTTAAAACATCACAACAAGCTCAGAAGAGGCTGAAAAGCACGTTTCCAGCATGGAGATGTGTGTTTTAAAGCAACTGTTAAGGAAACTAATGTAAAACTGTTGAAATGACAGAAACAAGGTTAAAACATCACAACAAGCTCAGAAGAGGCTGAAAAGCACGTTTCCAGCATGGAGAGTGTGTTTTAAAGCAACTGTTAAGAAACTAATGTAAAACTGTTGAAATGACAGAAACAAGGTTAAAACATCACAACAAGCTCAGAAGAGGCTGAAAAGCACGTTTCCAGCATGGAGATGTGTGTTTTAAAGCAACTGTTAAGAAACTAATGTAAAACTGTTGAATGAAAGAAGAAACAAGGTTAAAACATCACAACAAGCTCAGAAGAGGCTGAAAAGCACGTTTCCAGCATGGAGATGTGTGTTTAAAGCAACTGTTAAGAAACTAATGTAAAACTGTTGAAATGACAGAAACAAGGTTAAAACATCACAAACAAGCTCAGAAGAGGCTGAAAAGCACGTTTCCAGCATGGAGATGTGTGTTTTAAAGCAACTGTTAAGAAACTAATGTAAAACTGTTGAAATGACAGAAACAAGGTTAAACATCACAACAAGCTCAGAAGAGGCTGAAAAGCACGTTTCCAGCATGGAGATGTGTGTTTTAAAGCAACTGTTAAGAAACTAATGTAAAACTGTTGAAATGACAGAAAAAGGTTAAAACATCACAACAAGCTCAGAAGAGGCTGAAAAGCACGTTTCCAGCATGGAGATGTGTGTTTTAAAGCAACTGTTAAGAAACTAATGTAAAACTGTTGAAATGACAGAAACAAGGTTAAAACATCACAACAAGCTCAGAAGAGGCTGAAAAGCACGTTTCCAGCATGGAGATGTGTGTTTTAAAGCAACTGTTAAGAAACTAATGTAAAACTGTTGAAATGACAGAAGAAACAAGGTTAAAACATCACAACAAGCTCAGAAGAGGCTGAAAAGCACGTTTCCAGCATGGAGATGTGTGTTTTAAAGCAACTGTTAAGAAACTAATGTAAAACTGTTGAAATGACAGAAACAAGGTTAAAACATCACAACAAGCTCAGAAGAGGCTGAAAAGCACGTTTCCAGCATGGAGATGTGTGTTTTAAAGCAACTGTTAAGAAACTAATGTAAAACTGTTGAAATGACAGAAACAAGGTTAAAACATCACAACAAGCTCAGAAGAGGCTGAAAAGCACGTTTCCAGCATGGAGATGTGGTTTTAAAGCAACTGTTTAGGAAACTAATGTAAAACTGTTGAAATGACAGAAACAAGGTTAAAACATCACAACAAGCTCAGAAGAGGCTGAAAAGCACGTTTCCAGCATGGAGATGTGTGTTTTAAAGCAACTGTTAAGAAACTAATGTAAAACTGTTGAAATGACAGAAACAAGGTTAAAACATCACAACAAGCTCAGAAGAGGCTGAAAAGCACGTTTCCAGCATGGAGATGGTGTGTTTAAAGCAACTGTTAAGGAAACTAATGTAAAACTGTTGAAATGACAGAAACAAGGTTAAAACATCACAACAAGCTCAGAAGAGGCTGAAAAGCACGTTTCCAGCATGGAGGTGTGTTTTAAAAGCAACTGTTAAGAAACTAATGTAAAACTGTTGAAATGACAGAAAAAGGTTAAACATCACAACAAGCTCAGAAGAGGCTGAAAAGCACGTTTCCAGCATGGAGATGTGTGTTTTAAAGCAACTGTTAAGAACTAATGTAAAACTGTTGAAATGACAGAAACAAGGTTAAAACATCACAACAAGCTCAGAAGAGGCTGAAAAGCACGTTTCCAGCATGGAGATGTGTGTTTTAAAGCAACTGTTAAGAAACTAATGTAAAACTGTTGAAATGACAGAAACAAGGTTAAAACATCACAACAAGCTCAGAAGAGGCTGAAAAGCACGTTTCCAGCATGGAGATGTGTGTTTTAAAGCAACTGTTAAGGAACTAATGTAAAACTGTTGAAATGACAGAAACAAGGTTAAAACATCACAACAAGCTCAGAAGAGGCTGAAAAGCACGTTTCCAGCATGGAGATGTGTGTTTTAAAGCAACTGTTAAAAAAACTAATGTAAAACTGTTGAAATGACAGAAACAAGGTTAAAACATCACAACAAGCTCAGAAGAGGCTGAAAAGCACGTTTCCAGCATGGAGATGTGTGTTTTAAAGCAACTGTTAAGAAACTAATGTAAAACTGTTGAAATGACAGAAACAAGGTTTAAAACATCACAACAAGCTCAGAAGAGGCTGAAAAGCACGTTTCCAGCATGGAGATGTGTGTTTTAAAGCAACTGTTAAGAAACTAATGTAAAACTGTTGAAATGACAGAAACAAGGTTAAAACATCACAACAAGCTCAGAAGAGGCTGAAAAGCACGTTTCCAGCATGGAGATGTGTGTTTTAAAGCAACTGTTAAAAAAACTAATGTAAAACTGTTGAAATGACAGAAACAAGGTTAAAACATCACAACAAGCTCAGAAGAGGCTGAAAAGCACGTTTCCAGCATGGAGATGTGTGTTTTAAAGCAACTGTTAAGAAACTAATGTAAAACTGTTGAAATGACAGAAACAAGGTTAAAACATCACAACAAGCTCAGAAGAGGCTGAAAAGCACGTTTCCAGCATGGAGATGTGTGTTTTAAAGCAACTGTTAAGAAACTAATGTAAAACTGTTGAAATGACAGAAACAAGGTTAAAACATCACAACAAGCTCAGAAGAGGCTGAAAAGCACGTTTCCAGCATGGAGATGTGTGTTTTAAAGCAACTGTTAAGGAACTAATGTAAAACTGTTGAAATGACAGAAACAAGGTTAAAACATCACAACAAGCTCAGAAGAGGCTGAAAAGCACGTTTCCAGCATGGAGATGTGTGTTTTAAAGCAACTGTTAAGAAACTAATGTAAAACTGTTGAAATGACAGAAACAAGGTTAAAACATCACAACAAGCTCAGAAGAGGCTGAAAAGCACGTTTCCAGCATGGAGATGTGTGTTTAAAGCAACTGTAAGAAACTAATGTAAAACTGTTGAAATGACAGAAACAAGGTTAAACATCACAACAAGCTCAGAAGAGGCTGAAAAGCACGTTTCCAGCATGGAGATGTGTGTTTTAAAGCAACTGTTAAGGAACTAATGTAAAACTGTTGAAATGACAGACAGAAACAAGGTTAAAACATCACAACAAGCTCAGAAGAGGCTGAAAAGCACGTTTCCAGCATGGAGATGTGTTTTAAAGCAACTGTTAAAAACTAATGTAAAACTGTTGAAATGACAGAAACAAGGTTAAAACATCACAACAAGCTCAGAAGAGGCTGAAAAGCACGTTTCCAGCATGGAGAGGTGTTTAAAGCAACTGTTAAGAAACTAATGTAAAACTGTTGAAATGACAGAAACAAGGTTAAAAAACACACACAAGCTCAGAAGAGGCTGAAAAGCACTTTCCAGCATGGAGATGTGTGTTTTAAAGCAACTGTTAAGAAACTAATGTAAAACTGTTGAAATGACAGAAACAAGGTTAAAACATCACAACAAGCTCAGAAGAGGCTGAAAAGCACGTTTCCAGCATGGAGATGTGTGTTTTAAAGCAACTGTTAAGAAACTAATGTAAAACTGTTGAAATGACAGAAACAAGGTTAAAACATCACAACAAGCTCAGAAGAGGCTGAAAAGCACGTTTCCAGCATGGAGATGTGTGTTTTAAAGCAACTGTTAAGAAACTAATGTAAAACTGTTGAAATGACAGAAACAAGGTTAAAACATCACAACAAGCTCAGAAGAGGCTGAAAAGCACGTTTCCAGCATGGAGATGTGTGTTTTAAAGCAACTGTTAAAAAAACTAATGTAAAACTGTTGAAATGACAGAAACAAGGTTAAAACATCACAACAAGCTCAGAAGAGGCTGAAATGCACGTTTCCAGCATGGAGGTGTGTTTTAAAGCAACTGTTAAGAAACTAATGTAAAACTGTTGAAATGACAGAAACAAGGTTAAAACATCAAAACAAGCTCAGAAGAGGCTGAAAAGCACGTTTCCAGCATGGAGATGTGTGTTTTAAAGCAACTGTTAAGAAACTAATGTAAAACTGTTGAGATGACAGAAACAAGTTTAAAACATCACAACAAGCTCAGAAGAGGCTGAAATGCACGTTTCCAGCATGGAGATGTGTGTTTTAAAGCAACTGTTAAGAAACTAATGTAAAACTGTTGAAATGACAGAAACAAGGTTAAAACATCACAACAAGCTCAGAAGAGGCTGAAAAGCACGTTTCCAGCATGGAGATGTGTGTTTTAAAGCAACTGTTAAGAAACTAATGTAAAACTGTTGAAATGACAGAAACAAGGTTAAAACATCACAACAAGCTCAGAAGAGGCTGAAAAGCACGTTTCCAGCATGGAGATGTGTGTTTTAAAGCAACTGTTAAGAAACTAATGTAAAACTGTTGAAATGACAGAAAAAGGTTAAAACATCACAACAAGCTCAGAAGAGGCTGAAAAGCACGTTTCCAGCATGGAGATGTGTGTTTTAAAGCAACTGTTAAAAAACTAATGTAAAACTGTTGAAATGACAGAAACAAGGTTAAACATCACAACAAGCTCAGAAGAGGCTGAAAAGCACGTTTCCAGCATGGAGATGTGTGTTTTAAAGCAACTGTTAAGAAACTAATGTAAAACTGTTGAAATGACAGAAACAAGGTTTAAACATCACAACAAGCTCAGAAGAGGCTGAAAAGCACGTTTCCAGCATGGAGATGTGTTTTAAAGCAACTGTTAAGAAACTAATGTAAAACTGTGAAATGACAGAAACAAGGTTTAAAACATCACAACAAGCTCAGAAGAGGCTGAAAAGCACGTTTCCAGCATGGAGATGTGTGTTTTAAAGCAACTGTTAAGAAACTAATGTAAAACTGTTGAAATGACAGAAACAAGGTTAAAACATCACAACAAGCTCAGAAGAGGCTGAAAAGCACGTTTCCAGCATGGAGATGTGTGTTTAAAGCAACTGTTAAGAAACTAATGTAAAACTGTTGAAATGACAGAAACAAGGTTAAAACATCACAACAAGCTCAGAAGAGGCTGAAAAGCACGTTTCCAGCATGGAGATGTGTGTTTTAAAGCAACTGTTAAGAAACTAATGTAAAACTGTTGAAATGACAGAAACAAGGTTAAAACATCACAACAAGCTCAGAAGAGGCTGAAAAGCACGTTTCCAGCATGGAGATGTGTGTTTTAAAGCAACTGTTAGGAAACTAATGTAAAACTGTTGAAATGACAGAAACAAGGTTAAAACATCACAACAAGCTCAGAAGAGGCTGAAAAGCACGTTTCCAGCATGGAGATGTGTGTTTTAAAGCAACTGTTAAGAAACTAATGTAAAACTGTTGAAATGACAGAAACAAGGTTAAAACATCACAACAAGCTCAGAAGAGGCTGAAAAGCACGTTTCCAGCATGGAGATGTGTGTTTTAAAGCAACTGTTAAAAAAACTAATGTAAAACTGTTGAAATGACAGAAACAAGGTTAAAACATCACAACAAGCTCAGAAGAGGCTGAAAAGCACGTTTCCAGCATGGAGATGTGTGTTTTTAAAGCAACTGTTAGGAAACTAATGTAAAACTGTTGAAATGACAGAAACAAGGTTAAAACATCACAACAAGCTCAGAAGAGGCTGAAAAGCACGTTTCCAGCATGGAGATGTGTGTTTAAAGCAACTGTTAAAAACTAATGTAAAACTGTTGAAATGACAGAAACAAGGTTAAAACATCACAACAAGCTCAGAAGAGGCTGAAAAGCACGTTTCCAGCATGGAGATGTGTGTTTAAAGCAACTGTTAAAAACTAATGTAAAACTGTTGAAATGACAGAAACAAGGTTAAAACATCACAAACAAGCTCAGAAGAGGCTGAAAAGCACGTTTCCAGCATGGAGATGTGTGTGTTTTAAAGCAACTGTTAAGAAACTAATGTAAAACTGTTGAAATGACAGAAACAAGGTTAAAACATCACAACAAGCTCAGAAGAGGCTGAAAAGCACGTTTCCAGCATGGAGATGTGTGTTTTAAAGCAACTGTTAAGAAACTAATGTAAAACTGTTGAAATGACAGAAACAAGGTTAAAACATCACAACAAGCTCAGAAGAGGCTGAAAAGCACGTTTCCAGCATGGAGATGTGTGTTTTAAAGCAACTGTTAAGAAACTAATGTAAAACTGTTGAAATGACAGAAACAAGGTTAAAACATCACAACAAGCTCAGAAGAGGCTGAAAAGCACGTTTCCAGCATGGAGATGTGTGTTTTTAAAGCAACTGTTAAGAAACTAATGTAAAACTGTTGAAATGACAGAAACAAGGTTAAAACATCACAACAAGCTCAGAAGAGGCTGAAAAGCACGTTTCCAGCATGGAGATGTGTGTTTAAAGCAACTGTTAAGGAACTAATGTAAACTGTTGAAATGACAGAAACAAGGTTAAAACATCACAACAAGCTCAGAAGAGGCTGAAAAGCACGTTTCCAGCATGGAGATGGTGTTTTAAAGCAACTGTTAAGAAACTAATGTAAAACTGTTGAAATGACAGAAACAAGGTTAAAACATCACAACAAGCTCAGAAGAGGCTGAAAAGCACGTTTCCAGCATGGAGATGTGTGTTTTAAAGCAACTGTTAAGAAACTAATGTAAAACTGTTGAAATGACAGAAACAAGGTTAAAACATCACAACAAGCTCAGAAGAGGCTGAAAAGCACGTTTCCAGCATGGAGATGTGGGTTTAAAGCAACTGTTAAGAAACTAATGTAAAACTGTTGAAATGACAGAAACAAGGTTTAAAACATCACAACAAGCTCAGAAGAGGCTGAAAAGCACGTTTCCAGCATGGAGATGTGTGTTTTAAAGCAACTGTTAAGGAACTAATGTAAAACTGTTGAAATGACAGAAACAAGGTTAAAACATCACAACAAGCTCAGAAGAGGCTGAAAAGCACGTTTCCAGCATGGAGATGTGTGTTTTAAAGCAACTGTTAAGAAACTAATGTAAAACTGTTGAAATCAGAAACAAGGTTAAAACATCACAACAAGCTCAGAAGAGGCTGAAAAGCACGTTTCCAGCATGGAGATGTGTGTTTTAAAGCAACTGTTAAGAAACTAATGTAAAACTGTTGAAATGACAGAAAAAGGTTAAAACATCACAACAAGCTCAGAAGAGGCTGAAAAGCACGTTTCCAGCATGGAGATGTGTGTTTTAAAGCAACTGTTAAGAAACTAATGTAAAACTGTTGAAATGACAGAAACAAGGTTAAAACATCACAACAAGCTCAGAAGAGGCTGAAAAGCACGTTTCCAGCATGGAGGATGTGTTTTAAAGCAACTGTTAAAAACTAATGTAAAACTGTTGAAATGACAGAAACAAGGTTTAAACATCACAACAAGCTCAGAAGAGGCTGAAAAGCACGTTTCCAGCATGGAGATGTGTGTTTAAAGCAACTGTTAAGAAACTAATGTAAAACTGTTGAAATGACAGAAACAAGGTTAAAACATCACAACAAGCTCAGAAGAGGCTGAAAAAGCACGTTTCCAGCATGGAGATGTGTGTTTTAAAGCAACTGTTAAGAAACTAATGTAACACTGTTGAAATGACAGAAACAAGGTTAAAACATCACAACAAGCTCAGAAGAGGCTGAAAAGCACGTTTCCAGCATGGAGATGTGTGTTTTAAAGCAACTGTTAAGAAACTAATGTAACACTGTTGAAATGACAGAAACAAGGTTAAAACATCACAACAAGCTCAGAAGAGGCTGAAAAGCACGTTTCCAGCATGGAGATGTGTGTTTTAAGGCAAATGTTAAGAAACTAATGTAACACTGTTGAAATGACAGAAACAAGGTTAAAACATCACAACAAGCTCAGAAGAGGCTGAAAAGCACGTTTCCAGCATGGAGATGTGTGTTTTAAGGCAACTGTTAAGAAACTAATGTAAAACTGTTGAAATGACAGAAACAAGGTTAAAAAACATCACAACAAGCTCAGAAGAGGCTGAAAAGCACGTTTCCAGCATGGAGATGTGTGTTTTAAAGCAACTGTTAAGAAACTAATGTAACACTGTTGAAATGACAGAAACAAGGTTAAAACATCACAACAAGCTCAGAAGAGGCTGAAAAGCACGTTTCCAGCATGGAGATGTGTGTTTAAAGCAACTGTTAAGAAACTAATGTAAAACTGTTGAAATGACAGAAACAAGGTTTAAACATCACAACAAGCTCAGAAGAGGCTGAAAAGCACGTTTCCAGCATGGAGATGTGTGTTTAAAGCAACTGTTAAGAAACTAATGTAAAACTGTTGAAATGACAGAAACAAGGTTAAAACATCACAACAAGCTCAGAAGAGGCTGAAAAGCACGTTTCCAGCATGGAGATGTGTGTTTTAAAGCAACTGTTAAGAAAACTAATGTAAAACTGTTGAAATGACAGAAACAAGGTTAAAACATCACAACAAGCTCAGAAGAGGCTGAAAAGCACGTTTCCAGCATGGAGATGTGTGTTTAAAGCAACTGTTAAGAAACTAATGTAAAACTGTTGAAATGACAGAAACAAGGTTAAAACATCACAACAAGCTCAGAAGAGGCTGAAAAGCACGTTTCCAGCATGGAGATGTGTGTTTTAAAGCAACTGTTAAGAAACTAATGTAAAACTGTTGAAGACAGACAGAAACAAGGTTAAAACATCACAACAAGCTCAGAAGAGGCTGAAAAGCACGTTTCCAGCATGGAGATGTGTTTTTAAAGCAACTTAAGAAACTAATGTAAAACTGTTGAAATGACAGAAACAAGGTTAAAACATCACAACAAGCTCAGAAGAGGCTGAAAAGCACGTTTCCAGCATGGAGATGTGTGTTTTAAAGCAACTGTAAGAAACTAATGTAAAACTGTTGAAATGACAGAAACAAGGTTAAAACATCACAACAAGCTCAGAAGAGGCTGAAAAGCACGTTTCCAGCATGGAGATGTGTGTTTAAAGCAACTGTTAAGGAACTAATGTAAAACTGTTGAAATGACAGAAACAAGGTTAAAACATCACAACAAGCTCAGAAGAGGCTGAAAAGCACGTTTCCAGCATGGAGATGTGTGTTTTAAAGCAACTGTTAAGAACTAATGTAAAACTGTTGAAATGACAGAAACAAGGTTAAACATCACAACAAGCTCAGAAGAGGCTGAAAAGCACGTTTCCAGCATGGAGATGTGTGTTTTAAAGCAACTGTTAAGAAACTAATGTAAAACTGTTGAAATGACAGAAACAAGGTTAAAACATCACAACAAGCTCAGAAGAGGCTGAAAAGCACGTTTCCAGCATGGAGATGTGGTTTTAAAGCAACTGTTAAGAAACTAATGTAAAACTGTTGAAATGACAGAAACAAGGTTAAAACATCACAACAAGCTCAGAAGAGGCTGAAAAGCACGTTTCCAGCATGGAGATGTGTGTTTTAAAGCAACTGTTAAGAAACTAATGTAAAACTGTTGAAATGACAGAAACAAGGTTAAAACATCACAACAAGCTCAGAAGAGGCTGAAAAGCACGTTTCCAGCATGGAGATGTGGTTTTAAAGCAACTGTTAAGAAACTAATGTAAAACTGTTGAAATGACAGAAACAAGGTTAAAACATCACAACAAGCTCAGAAGAGGCTGAAAAGCACGTTTCCAGCATGGAGATGTGTGGTTTAAAGCAACTGTTAAGAAACTAATGTAAAACTGTTGAAATGACAGAAACAAGGTTAAAACATCACAACAAGCTCAGAAGAGGCTGAAAAGCACGTTTCCAGCATGGAGATGTGTGTTTTAAAGCAACTGTTAGGAAACTAATGTAAACTGTTGAAATGACAGAAACAAGGTTAAAACATCACAACAAGCTCAGAAGAGGCTGAAAAGCACGTTTCCAGCATGGAGATGTGTGTTTTAAAGCAACTGTTAAGAAACTAATGTAAAACTGTTGAAATGACAGAAACAAGGTTAAAACATCACAACAAGCTCAGAAGAGGCTGAAAAGCACGTTTCCAGCATGGAGATGTGTGTTTTAAAGCAACTGTTAAGAAACTAATGTAAAACTGTTGAAATGACAGCAACAAGGTTAAAACATCACAACAAGCTCAGAAGAGGCTGAAAAGCACGTTTCCAGCATGGAGATGTGTGTTTAAAGCTACTGTTAAGAAACTAATGTAAAACTGTTGAAATGACAGAAACAAGGTTAAAACATCACAACAAGCTCAGAAGAGGCTGAAAAGCACGTTTCCAGCATGGAGATGTGTGTTTTAAAGCTACTGTTAAGAAACTAATGTAAAACTGTTGAAATGACAGCAACAAGGTTAAAACATCACAAAAAGCTCAGAAGAGGCTGAAAAGCACGTTTCCAGCATGGAGATGTGTGTTTTAAAGCAACTGTTAAGAAACTAATGTAAAACTGTTGAAATGACAGCAACAAGGTTAAAACATCACAACAAGCTCAGAAGAGGCTGAAAAGCACGTTTCCAGCATGGAGATGTGTGTTTTAAAGCAACTGTTAAGAACTAATGTAAAACTGTTGAAATGACAGAAACAAGGTTTAAAACATCACAACAAGCTCAGAAGAGGCTGAAAAGCACGTTTCCAGCATGGAGGTGTGTTTTAAAGCAACTTAAGAAACTAATGTAAAACTGTTGAAATGACAGAAAAAGGTTAAAACATCACAAACAAGCTCAGAAGAGGCTGAAAAGCACGTTTCCAGCATGGAGATGTGTGTTTTAAAGCAACTGTTAAGAAACTAATGTAAAACTGTTGAAATGACAGAAACAAGGTTAAAACATCACAACAAGCTCAGAAGAGGCTGAAAAGCACGTTTCCAGCATGGAGATGTGTGTTTTAAAGCAACTGTTAAGAAACTAATGTAAAACTGTTGAAATGACAGAAACAAGGTTAAAACATCACAACAAGCTCAGAAGAGGCTGAAAAGCACGTTTCCAGCATGGAGATGTGTGTTTTAAAGCAACTGTTAAGAAACTAATGTAAAACTGTTGAAATGACAGAAAAAGGTTAAAACATCACAACAAGCTCAGAAGAGGCTGAAAAGCACGTTTCCAGCATGGAGATGTGTGTTTAAAGCAACTGTTAAGAAACTAATGTAAAACTGTTGAAATGACAGAAACAAGGTTAAACATCACAACAAGCTCAGAAGAGGCTGAAAAGCACGTTTCCAGCATGGAGATGGTGTTTAAAGCAACTGTTAAGAAACTAATGTAAAACTGTTGAAATGACAGAAACAAGGTTAAAACATCACAACAAGCTCAGAAGAGGCTGAAAAGCACGTTTCCAGCATGGAGATGTGTGTTTAAAGCAACTGTAAGGAAACTAATGTAAAACTGTTGAAATGACAGAAACAAGGTTTAAACATCACAACAAGCTCAGAAGAGGCTGAAAAGCACGTTTCCAGCATGGAGATGTGTGTTTTTAAAGCAACTGTTAAGAAACTAATGTAAAACTGTTGAAATGACAGAACAAGGTTAAAACATCACAACAAGCTCAGAAGAGGCTGAAAAGCACGTTTCCAGCATGGAGATGTGTGTTTAAAGCAACTGTTAAGAAACTAATGTAAAACTGTTGAAATGACAGAAACAAGGTTAAAACATCACAACAAGCTCAGAAGAGGCTGAAAAGCACGTTTCCAGCATGGGATGTGTGTTTTTAAAGCAACTGTTAAGAAACTAATGTAAAACTGTTGAAATGACAGAAACAAGGTTTAAAACATCACAACAAGCTCAGAAGAGGCTGAAAAGCACGTTTCCAGCATGGAGATGTGTGTTTAAAGCAACTGTTAAGAAAACTAATGTAAAACTGTTGAAATGACAGAAACAAGGTTAAAACATCACAACAAGCTCAGAAGAGGCTGAAAAGCACGTTTCCAGCATGGAGATGTGTGTTTAAAGCAACTGTTAAGAAACTAATGTAAAACTGTTGAAATGACAGAACAAGGGTTAAAACATCACAACAAGCTCAGAAGAGGCTGAAAAGCACGTTTCCAGCATGGAGATGTGTGTTTAAAGCAACTGTAAGAAACTAATGTAAAACTGTTGAAATGACAGAAACAAGGTTAAAACATCACAACAAGCTCAGAAGAGGCTGAAAAGCACGTTTCCAGCATGGAGATGTGTGTTTTAAAGCAACTGTTAGGAAATAATGTAAAACTGTTGAAATGACAGAAACAAGGTTAAAACATCACAACAAGCTCAGAAGAGGCTGAAAAGCACGTTTCCAGCATGGAGATGTGTGTTAAAGCAACTGTTAAGAACTAATGTAAAACTGTTGAAATGACAGAAACAAGGTTAAAACATCACAACAAGCTCAGAAGAGGCTGAAAAGCACGTTTCCAGCATGGAGATGTGGTTTTAAAGCAACTGTAAGAAACTAATGTAAAACTGTTGAAATGACAGAAAACAAGGTTAAAACATCACAACAAGCTCAGAAGAGGCTGAAAAGCACGTTTCCAGCATGGAGATGTGTGTTTTAAAGCAACTGTTAAGGAACTAATGTAAAACTGTTGAAATGACAGAAACAAGGTTAAAACATCACAACAAGCTCAGAAGAGGCTGAAAAGCACGTTTCCAGCATGGAGATGTGTGTTTTAAAGCAACTGTTAAGAAACTAATGTAAAACTGTTGAAATGACAGCAAAGAGGTTAAAACATCACAACAAGCTCAGAAGAGGCTGAAAAGCACGTTTCCAGCATGGAGATGTGTGTTTTAAAGCAACTGTTAAGAAACTAATGTAAAACTGTTGAAATGACAGAAACAAGGTTAAAACATCACAACAAGCTCAGAAGAGGCTGAAAAGCACGTTTCCAGCATGGAGATGTGTGTTTTAAAGCAACTGTTAAGAAACTAATGTAAAACTGTTGAAATGACAGAAACAAGGTTAAAACATCACAACAAGCTCAGAAGAGGCTGAAAAGCACGTTTCCAGCATGGAGATGTGTGTTTTAAAGCAACTGTTAAGAAACTAATGTAAAACTGTTGAAATGACAGAAACAAGGTTAAAACATCACAACAAGCTCAGAAGAGGCTGAAAAGCACGTTTCCAGCATGGAGATGTGTGTTTTAAAGCAACTGTTAAGAAACTAATGTAAAACTGTTGAAATGACAGAAACAAGGTTAAAACATCACAACAAGCTCAGAAGAGGCTGAAAAGCACGTTTCCAGCATGGAGATGTGTGTTTTAAAGCAACTGTTAAGAAACTAATGTAAACTGTGTGAAATGACAGAAACAAGTTAAAACATCACAACAGCTCAGAAGAGGCTGAAAAGCACGTTTCCAGCATGGAGATGTGTGTTTAAAGCACTGTTAAGGAAACTAATGTAAAACTGTTGAAATGACAGAAACAAGTTAAAACATCACAACAAGCTCAAGAGGCTGAAAGCACGTTTCCAGCATGGAGATGTGTGTTTTAAGCAACTGTTAAAAAACTAATGTAAAACTGTTGAAATGACAGAAACAAGGTTAAAACATCACAACAAGCTCAGAAGAGGCTGAAAAGCACGTTTCCAGCATGGAGATGTGTGTTTAAAGCAACTGTTAAGGAACTAATGTAAAACTGTTGAAATGACAGAAACAAGGTTAAAACATCACAACAAGCTCAGAAGAGGCTGAAAAGCACGTTTCCAGCATGGAGATGTGTGTTTTAAAGCAACTGTTAAGAAACTAATGTAAAACTGTTGAAAAATGACAGAAACAAGGTTAAAACATCACAGCAAGCTCAGAAGAGGCTGAAAAGCACGTTTCCAGCATGGAGATGTGTGTTTTAAAGCTACTGTTAAGAAACTAATGTAAAACTGTTGAAATGACAGCAACAAGGTTAAAACATCACAACAAGCTCAGAAGAGGCTGAAAAGCACGTTTCCAGCATGGAGATGTGTGTTTAAAAGCTACTGTTAAGAAACTAATGTAAAACTGTTGAAATGACAGCAACAAGGTTAAAACATCACAACAAGCTCAGAAGAGGCTGAAAAGCACGTTTCCAGCATGGAGATGTGTGTTTTAAAGCAACTGTTAAGAAACTAATGTAAAACTGTTGAAATGACAGCAACAAGGTTAAAACATCACAACAAGCTCAGAAGAGGCTGAAAAGCACGTTTCCAGCATGGAGATGTGTGTTTTAAAGCAACTGTTAAGAAACTAATGTAAAACTGTTGAAATGACAGCAACAAGGTTAAAACATCACAACAAGCTCAGAAGAGGCTGAAAAGCACGTTTCCAGCATGGAGATGTGTGTTTTAAAGCAACTGTTAAGAAATAATGTAAAACTGTTGAAATGACAGAAACAAGGTTAAACATCACAACAAGCTCAGAAGAGGCTGAAAAGCACGTTTCCAGCATGGAGATGTGGTGTTTAAAGCAACTGTTAAGAAACTAATGTAAAACTGTTGAAATGACAGAGAAACAAGGTTAAAACATCACAAACAAGCTCAGAAGAGGCTGAAAAGCACGTTTCCAGCATGGAGATGTGTGTTTAAAGCAACTGTTAAGAAAACTAATGTAAAACTGTTGAAATGACAGAAACAAGGTTAAAACATCACAACAAGCTCAGAAGAGGCTGAAAAGCACGTTTCCAGCATGGAGATGTGTGTTTTAAAGAACTGTTAAGAAACTAATGTAAAAACTGTTGAAATGACAGAAACAAGGTTAAAACATCACAACAAGCTCAGAAGAGGCTGAAAAGCACGTTTCCAGCATGGAGATGTGTGTTTTAAAGCAACTGTTAAGGAACTAATGTAAAACTGTTGAAATGACAGAAACAAGGTTAAAACATCACAACAAGCTCAGAAGAGGCTGAAAAGCACGTTTCCAGCATGGAGATGTGTGTTTTAAAGCAACTGTTAAAAAAACTAATGTAAAACTGTTGAAATGACAGAAACAAGGTTAAAACATCACAACAAGCTCAGAAGAGGCTGAAAAGCACGTTTCCAGCATGGAGATGTGTGTTTTAAAGCAACTGTTAAGAAACTAATGTAAAACTGTTGAAATGACAGAAACAAGGTTAAAACATCACAACAAGCTCAGAAGAGGCTGAAAAGCACGTTTCCAGCATGGAGATGTGTTTTAAAGCAACTGTTAAGAAACTAATGTAAAACTGTTGAAATGACAGAAACAAGGTTAAAACATCACAACAAGCTCAGAAGAGGCTGAAAAGCACGTTTCCAGCATGGAGATGTGTGTTAAAGCAATGTAAAAGTTAAGAAACTAATGTAAAACTGTTGAAATACAGAAACAAGGTTAAAACATCACAACAAGCTCAGAAGAGGCTGAAAAGCACGTTTCCAGCATGGAGATGTGTGTTTAAAGCAACTGTTAAGAAACTAATGTAAAACTGTTGAAATGACAGAAACAAGGTTAAAACATCACAACAAGCTCAGAAGAGGCTGAAAAGCACGTTTCCAGCATGGAGATGTGTGTTTTAAAGCAACTGTTAAGAAACTAATGTAAAACTGTTGAAATGACAGAAAAAGGTTAAAACATCACAACAAGCTCAGAAGAGGCTGAAAAGCACGTTTCCAGCATGGAGATGTGTGTTTTAAAGCAACTGTTAAGAAACTAATGTAAAACTGTTGAAATGACAGAAACAAGGTTAAAACATCACAACAAGCTCAGAAGAGGCTGAAAAGCACGTTTCCAGCATGGAGATGTGTGTTTAAAGCAACTGTTAGGAAAAAATGTAAAACTGTTGAATGACAGAAACAGGTTAAAACATCACAACAAGCTCAGAAGAGGCTGAAAAGCACGTTTCCAGCATGGAGATGTGTGTTTTAAAGCAACTGTTAGGAAACTAATGTAAAACTGTTGAAATGACAGAAACAAGGTTAAAACATCACAACAAGCTCAGAAGAGGCTGAAAAGCACGTTTCCAGCATGGAGATGTGTTTTAAAGCAACTGTTAAGAAACTAATGTAAACTGTTGAAATGACAGAAACAAGGTTAAAACATCACAACAAGCTCAGAAGAGGCTGAAAAGCACGTTTCCAGCATGGAGATGTGTGTTTTAAAGCAACTGTTAAGAAACTAATGTAAACTGTTGAAATGACAGAAACAAGGTTAAAACATCACAACAAGCTCAGAAGAGGCTGAAAAGCACGTTTCCAGCATGGAGATGTGTGTTTAAAGCAACTGTTAAGAAACTAATGTAAAACTGTTGAAATGACAGAAACAAGGTTAAAACATCACAACAAGCTCAGAAGAGGCTGAAAAGCACGTTTCCAGCATGGAGATGTGTTTTAAAGCAACTGTTAGGAAACTAATGTAAAACTGTTGAAATGACAGAAACAAGGTTAAAACATCAAAAGCTCAGAAGAGGCTGAAAAGCACGTTTCCAGCATGGAGATGTGTGTTTTAAAGCAACTGTTAAGAAACTAATGTAAAACTGTTGAAATGACAGAAACAAGGTTTAAAACATCACAACAAGCTCAGAAGAGGCTGAAAAGCACGTTTCCAGCATGGAGATGTGTGTTTTAAAGCAACTGTTAAGAAACTAATGTAAAACTGTTGAAATGACAGAAACAAGGTTAAACATCACAACAAGCTCAGAAGAGGCTGAAAAGCACGTTTCCAGCATGGAGATGTGTGTTTTAAAGCAACTGTTAGGAAACTAATGTAAACTGTTGAAATGACAGAAACAAGGTTAAAACATCACAACAAGCTCAGAAGAGGCTGAAAAGCACGTTTCCAGCATGGAGATGTGTATTTAAAGCAACTGTTAAGGACTAATGTAAACTGTTGAAATGACAGAAACAAGGTTAAAACATCACAACAAGCTCAGAAGAGGCTGAAAAGCACGTTTCCAGCATGGAGATGTGTGTTTTAAAGCAACTGTTAGAAACTAATGTAAAACTGTTGAAATGACAGAAACAAGGTTAAAACATCACAAACAAGCTCAGAAGAGGCTGAAAAGCACGTTTCCAGCATGGAGATGTGTGTTTAAAGCAACGTTAAGAAACTAATGTAAAACTGTTGAAATGACAGAAACAAGGTTAAAACATCACAACAAGCTCAGAAGAGGCTGAAAAGCACGTTTCCAGCATGGAGATGGTGGTTTAAAGCAACTGTTAGAAACTAATGTAAAACTGTTGAAATGACAGAAACAAGGTTAAAACACACAAGCTCAGAAGAGGCTGAAAAGCACGTTTCAGCATGGAGATGTGTGTTTAAAGCAACTGTTAAGAAACTAATGTAAAACTGTTGAAATGACAGAAACAAGGTTAAAACATCACAACAAGCTCAGAAGAGGCTGAAAAGCACGTTTCCAGCATGGAAGTGTGTTTTAAAGCAACTGTTAGAAACTAATGTAAAACTGTTGAAATGACAGAAACAAGGTTAAAACATCACAACAAGCTCAGAAGAGGCTGAAAAGCACGTTTCCAGCATGGAGATGTGTGTTTTAAAGCAACTGTTAAGAAACTAATGTAAAACTGTTGAAATGACAGAAACAAGGTTAAAACATCACAACAAGCTCAGAAGAGGCTGAAAAGCACGTTTCCAGCATGGAGATGTGTGTTTAAAGCAACTGTTAGGAAACTAATGTAAAACTGTTTAAATGACAGAAACAAGGTTAAAACATCACCCAAGCTCAGAAGAGGCTGAAAAGCACGTTTCCAGCATGGAGATGTGGTGTTTAAAGCAACTGTTAAGAAACTAATGTAAAACTGTTGAAATGACAGAAAAGGTTAAAACATCACAACAAGCTCAGAAGAGGCTGAAAAGCACGTTTCCAGCATGGAGAGTGTGTTTTAAAGCAACTGTTAAGAAACTAATGTAAAACTGTTGAAATGACAGAAACAAGGTTAAAACATCACAACAGCTCAGAAGAGGCTGAAAAGCACGTTTCCAGCATGGAGATGTGTGTTTTAAAGCAACTGTTAGGAAACTAATGTAAAACTGTTGAAATGACAGAAACAAGGTTAAAACATCAAAAGCTCAGAAGAGGCTGAAAAGCACGTTCCAGCATGGAGATGTGTGTTTTAAAGCAACTGTTAAGAAACTAATGTAAACTGTTGAAATGACAGAAAACAAGGTTAAAACATCACAACAAGCTCAGAAGAGGCTGAAAAGCACGTTTCCAGCATGGAGATGTGTGTTTTAAAGCAACTGTTAAGAAACTAATGTAAAACTGTTGAAATGACAGAAAAAGGTTAAACATCACAACAAGCTCAGAAGAGGCTGAAAAGCATGTTTCCAGCATGGAGATGTGTGTTTAACAGCTACTGTTGAGAAACTAATGTAAAACTGTTGAAATGACAGCAACAAGGTTAAAACATCACAACAAGCTCAGAAGAGGCTGAAAAGCACGTTTCCAGCATGGAGATGTGTGTTTTAAAGCTACTGTTAAGAAACTAATGTAAAACTGTTGAAATGACAGCAAAAAGGTTAAAACATCACAACAAGCTCAGAAGAGGCTGAAAAGCACGTTTCCAGCATGGAGATGTGTGTTTTAAAGCTACTGTTAAGAAACTAATGTAAAACTGTTGAAATGACAGCAACAAGGTTAAAACATCACAACAAGCTCAGAAGAGGCTGAAAAGCACGTTTCCAGCATGGAGATGTGTGTTTAAAGCTACTGTTAAGAAACTAATGTAAAACTGTTGAAATGACAGCAACAAGGTTAAAACATCACAAAAAGCTCAGAAGAGGCTGAAAAGCACGTTTCCAGCATGGAGATGTGTGTTTTAAAGCAACTGTAAGAAACTAATGTAAAACTGTTGAAATGACAGAAACAAGGTTAAAACATCACAACAAGCTCAGAAGAGGCTGAAAAGCGTTTCCAGCATGGAGATGTGTGTTTTAAAGCAATGTTAAGAAACAAATGTAAAACTGTTGAAATGACAGAAAAAAGGTTAAAACATCACAACAAGCTCAGAAGAGGCTGAAAAGCACGTTTCCAGCATGGAGATGTGTGTCTAAAGGCAACTGCTAAGAAACTAATGGAAAACTGTTGAAATTACAGAAACAAGGTTAAAACATCACAACAGCTCAGAAGAGGCTGAAAAGCACGTTCCAGCATGGAGATGTTGTTTTAAAGCAACTGTTAAGAAACTAATATAAAACTGTTGAAATGACAGAAACAAGGTTTAAAACATCACAACAAGCTCAGAAGAGGCTGAAAAGCACGTGTTCCAGCATGGAGATGTGTGTTTTAAAGCAATGTTAAGAAAAACTAATGTAAAATTGTTGAAATGACAGAAAAAAGGTTAAAACATCACAACAAGCTCAGAGGAGCTGAGGGTGTGGAGCATGTTAACCCAGCCTCAGTGCTGGTATCTGGGACTTAGATTGGGGCGGTAGTCTGGAAGTCAAAGGCCAGACTTACAGCCACGTACTGGGCCTTGTGAGAGGGGTTTGGAGGGTTCTGGGGCATGTAAAACCAGCCTCAGTGCAACGTTTTGGTTTAGAGTGGAGGCCTTTAGCCCTGGAGGTCAAAGGCCAGCCTCATAGCACTCACTAGGTCTTGGGATTGAGTGTGAGGGTTCTGGGGCATGTAACACCCAGCCTCAGGCATCGGTTTGGGCATAGAATGGAGGCCTGTAGCCTGGTATGTGAAAGGGCCAGCTCACAGCCACTCATGGGCCGTAAGTGAGTGGGAGGGGCTGTGGCCATGTAACCCAGCCTCAGTGCATCGTTTTGGGGCTTAGAGTGGAGGCCTTTTGCCCTGGAGGTCAAGGCCATTCTCACAGCCACTCACTGGACCTTGGGGGCAAGTGTAAGGGGTGGAGATGGTTAACCCAGCCTCAGTGGATGTAAGTGAGGACTTAGAGTGGAGGCTGTAGCCCTGGAGGTCAAAGCCAGACATAAAGGCACGCTATGGCCTTGGGAGGGATCAGAGGGTGCTGAGGGTGTTAACCAGCCAGTGCATTGTTTTGGGGCTTGAAGTGGAGGCCTGTAGCCATGGTGGAAAGGCCAGCCTCAAAGCCACTCCTTGGGGCCTTGTAAGTGAGTGTGAGGTGGCCTTTGACCTCCAAGGCTAAAATCCTCAACTTTAAGCCCCAAAACGAAGCACTGAGGAGGGTGAAACATGCCCCAAGACCCTCACCCCCCTCCAAGGCCCAGTAAGTGGCTCTAAGTCTGGCTGATGACCTCCAGGCTGGGTAACACCCTCCAGCACCCCCATGCTCCTCCCAAGGCCCAGTAATAATTGGCTGTCAGTCTGGCCTTTGAGATCCAGGGTTACAGGCCTCCACTCTAAGTCCCAGTTATGAACTGAGGTGGGGTTAACATGCTCCAGCACCCTCAAACTCACTCCCAAGGCCTAGTGAGTGGCTGTGAGGCTGGCCTTTTGACCTCTGGTAATACAAGCCTCCACTCTAAGCCCAGAAACGATGGACTGAGGCTGGGTAAACATGACCCCAGCACATTACACTCCCCCCCAAAGCCCAGTAAGTAGCTATCAGTTTGCTGATGACCTCCAGGGCTACAGGCTCCACTGTAAGTCCCAGTACATGCACTGAGGCTGTGTTAAAATCACTTTAAATCCCAGTTACATGCACTGAGGCTGGGATTAAAACATGCTCCAGCACCCTCACACTCCCTCCCAAGGCCCATTGAGTGGCTGTGAGGCTGGCCTTTGACCTCCAAGGCTAAAAGGCCTCCACTTTAAGCCCCAAAACGAAGCACTGAGGCTGGGTGAACATAACCCAAGACCCTCACACTCCCTCCCAAGGCCCAGTTAGTGGCTCTAAGTCTGGCTGATGACCTCCAGGCTGGGTTAACACCCTCCAGCACCCCCATGCTCCTTCCCAAGGCCCAGTAAGTGGCTGTCAGTCTGGCCTTTGATCTCCAGGGATACAGGCCTCCACTCTCAGTCCCAGTTACATGCACTGAGGCTGGGTTAACATGCTCCAGCACCCTCAAACTCACTCCCAAGGCCTAGTGAGTGGCTGTGAGGCTTGCCTTTGACCTCCAGTAATACAAGCCTCCACTCTAAGCGCGAAAGAAGACACGATTGACTGGGACATGACCCAGCACATTCACACTCCCTACCAAAGCCCAGTAAGTAGCTCTTAGCCTTGTTGATGACCTCCAGGGCTACAGGCCTCCACTGTAAGTCCCAGTTACATGCACTGAGGCTAGGTTAACATGCCCCAGCACCCTCACACTCCTTCCTAAGGCCCAGTAAGTGTATCTAAGTCTGGCTGATGATGTCCAGGCTGGGTTAACACCCTCCAGCACCCCCGTGCTCCCTCCCAAGGCCGAGTAAGTGGCTGTCAGTTTGGCCTTTGACCTTGAGGGATACAGGCATCCACTCTATGTCCCAGTTACATGCACTGAGGCATGGTTAATATCCTCCATGTGCTCCCTCCCAAGGCCCAATGAGTGTCTCTAAGTCTGACTGATAATCTCCTGTGCCACAGGCCTCCACTATAAGTCTCAGTTTATGCAATGAGCTGGTTAACATAACAATAAATCCAAATTACTTGCAATGAGGCTGGGTTAACATAATCCAGCACCCTGCATTCACTCCCAAGGCACAGTGAGTGGCTGTATGTCTGTCTGATGACCTCCAGGGCTACAGGCCTCCACTCTAAGTACCAGTTACATGCATTGAGGCTGGGTTAACATGGCCCAGCACCCTCACACTCCCTCTCAAGTCCCAGTGAGTGGCTGTGAGGCTGGCCTTTGACCTCCAGGGATACAGGCCTCCACTCTACGTCCCAGTTATGAGCAATGAGGCAAGGTGAACACCCAACAGCACCCTCAGCTCCTTCCTAAGGCCCAGTAAGTGGCTGTAAGGATGTGTTAACATGCTCCAGCACCCACAAGCTCCATCCCAAGGCCCAGTAAGTGGCTGTGAGGCCGGGTTAACATCCTCCAGCACCATCATACTCTCTCCCAAGGCCCAGTTAGTGGCTCTAAGTCTGGCCGTTGACCTCCAGGGCTATAGACCTCCACTCTAAGCCCAGAAACGATGGACTGAGGCTGGGTTAACATGACCCAGCACATTCACACTCCCTCCCAAGGCCCTGTAAGTAGCTCTGAGTCTGGCTGATGACCTCCGGAGCTACAGGCCTCCACTGTAAGTCCAAGTTACATGCACTGAGGCTAGTTTAAACATCACTATAAGTCCAAGTTACATGCATTGAGACTGGTTAACATGCTCCAGCACCCTCACACTCACTCCCAAGGCCCAATGAGTAGTTGTGAGGTTGGCCTTTGACCTCCAGGGCTACAGGCCTCCACTCAAAGCCCCAAAACGATGCACTGATGCTGGGTTAACATGCCCCACAACCCTCACCCTCCCTCCCAAAGCCCAGTAAGTGGCTCTAAGTCT